>NC_081424.1:23504561-23794561 GCF_949786415.1 Peromyscus eremicus | reverse complement strand
CCAAGCAGAGGGCCTAGTCCAGTCTCATGCAGGCTCCACAGCCATTGGTACAACTTTTATGAGTTCCCACTAGTTTCCTTTGGTCATCTCTGCAGGTTCCCCATTATGATCCTGATGCACTTGCTCATAGAATCCCTCCTCTCTCTCTCTTTGACTGGACTCCTAGAGCTCTGCCTGATGTTTGGCTGTGGATCTCTGCATCTGCCTCCATTAGTCACTGGAGAAAAGTTCTGTGATGACATATATGGTCACTGGGGCAAGCCAATTCAGTTCAGGCACCCTCTCCACTATTGCTAGTAGTCCAAGCTAGGGTCATCCTTGGGGATTCCTGGCAACTTCCTTGACACTGGATTTCTCTCTATCCCCATGATATCTCCCTCCATCATGGTATCTCTCTCATTGCTTTCCCACTCCATCCCTGTTACAGCTCAATCATCCCATTCCCTTATGTTTTCATCACCCATCCCCTACCCTCCATTGCCCCACCCCTCATCCCCAGTTCACTCATGGAGATCTCATCTATTTCTCCTTCACAGGGCAGTCCATGCATCCCTCTTTGAATATTCCTTGTCAGCCAGCTTCTCTGAAGTGTGGGTTATTGTCTGGTTATCCTTTGCTTTACTTCTAGTATCCATTTATGAGTGGGACATACCATGTTTGTTAAAGCTTCTGTTTACAAATGGCATCCAACATGGGGCCCATACATCCACATAAAAGGTTCTAATACACAGAAATGGAGCCATACTGTGCTTCCTAGTCTCTTCTGCCAGCTGTGGTGCCCACGAAATGGAGTTGGCTACCAGCCACCATAAGCCAAGCCTCATGGCAGGTTTCTGCAGTCTCTCAGGGGCTTCAGTACAAAGAGCCTTCTCCCAGCTGCTGCCTGCAGGATTAAGCTATCAGCACAAGCTCCAGCAGCATGCTGTGGGTGGCTTAAGGTTTTTGCTCATATAAACAAAGGGTTAAGAAACACAGTAAAAACAAATTCAGATAGAAAGACCTCTAAACAGGTCACGGTATATTTTAAAAAAAAAATGTACTCAGGCTTGAAAGAGAAGAGAGAAAAAATACATATATTATTTTAAAAGCAGCTGTGGGACTGGGCAGGACAGAAAAGCCTCCTTTTACACATACCATACCATATAAACATATAGGAAGAAAACAAAAAAGCTTCCAAGGGCATAATAATAAAACATTATGTGGGTGATGGTGGTACACACCTTTAATCCCAGCATGGAAGGCAGAGGCAGGCAGAACTCTGTGAATTAGAGGCCAGGGTGGTCTTCAGAGTGAGATCCAGAACAGCTAGGGCTACACAACATAGTGAAACCCAATCTCAAAAATAAAAAAAAAGAAAGAAAGAAAGGAAGGAAGGAAGAAAGGAAGGAAGGAAGAAAGGAAAGAAAGAAACTGCATGTATGAACTGACACAAAATGGGAATGAAGAAAAACAGTGACAACGCCCTTTAAGGGCAGCTGAAACATTTCAGCCAAGTCCTTAGTGTGCATTAGATAAGCTTTATGTAGTCACCTTTGTTTCCTCTTCAATGCTGTACATGAGATTAACAGGCTACAGTTGTGTGGGCATGTGACTGAAAACACTTGACATATATGGAACCTCTCCTTTTTAAAGAAGATTAAGATGAGATGTCCATCTCATTTGTGAATTTGTGAATGACTGAAGCGTACGCATAAGTCACAATTACCCAAAATGTGGCCAAAGAAGAAGAATTTCTAAATACTGAGACAGCATTAATGCCTATGGCTAAGCAAAATACTCCCTCCTGGACACCAGAGCTCAGGTGAGGAGTGCAGACACTCTCCAGAGAGGTGCAGCTTCCTCAACCACAGGCCCTGGTTCCGTGGGACCAGGGTTTGGCTGCACCCAGACCCTATCACTTACCAGCCATGCTACCTTGGTCACGTTATTTCCTTTCATATCCTCTTCAGTAGCATTAGAAACAGCCGCTCATTTGTTAGAGTTGTTGAGAGAAAGTATGAGAAGGTGATCCTTCCCTGATCCTACTATCCATTTTGCCTGACATCTATCATGTCACAGGAGAGACCCCACAACTTCAACCTTTTTGCAAAGTCTTCAATGAGTCTTCATTGCTAAAGCAATTGTTCTCATCTGGCCTTCCTTGTGTAAACCCCTATCCCCATGTCAAAACTACTGATGTTCCAAAAGGAGAGGATTTCTTGTACAAGCATTGTTTCTCTCTCTCTCTCTCTCTCTCTCTCTCTCTCTCTCTCTCTCTCTCTCTCTCTCTCTCTCTCTCTCTCTCCTTGTCTCTCTTTCTTTCTCTTCTTTTACTGCAACTTGAAAGCCTGTGGGATGTCTCATCCCTAACAGGCTTGAGGGCCAGCCGGCCCAAACAAGTAAAAAAGATACTTTCTGAGAGCCAACCTGGGTCTGCTAAGGGCCTTAGCAACAGCAGCTGAAACATGATCTGGAGATGACCCAGGGTGGGGTGGAGGGTATATAAGGCTTGCCTCTTCCTGAATAAACTGAGCTTGTTGTTTCAACATTCTCACAGAGTCTGTGTGGTTTGACTCTGTGCCTACTTGGCCCCCTCCCTCAAAGGAACAACAGCAAGGACCCTGCTACATCTGGTGCTGAAACCCGGGAAATTTGGTACTTGAACAGGGTCTGTTTGTCTCCCTTTACTCATGTGCGGCACTAGTTGAACAGCCCCCTTGAGCGGTGGATTTCAGTGAGTAAGCCCCTCTACATTGTGTAAATTCGGTCCCTTCAGCAGGTAAATGCTGGACCCCTGCTTTCTTCTTTTGTTTGTCTTGTTTGTGAATCTGTCTGTACAGTAGGGTGGCACATACTTTTGTTCAGGCTTGCCTACTATTTCCATATAAGGGCTGGACCCTCAGGAAACAACAGCCACAGTCTGACTATTTTTAGTTTTTTATGTGTGTATGTGTATGTATAAGTGTGTGTGTATGTATATGTGTGCGTGTTTGTGAATGCATGCATGTGCTTGTGGGTTGTGATTCCTGGAGAGATGGATCAGCAGTTAAGAGTGCGCGCTACTTCTCCAGAGAACATGTGGGAACCTGATCTATGGATAGGAGTTCTGTTCCTGGCCAGAAAAAGTGAAGTGGCCTCAGTAGTAACTCTCCAATTGTTTGTTATGCCCATTTTGTTGACTATAATTGCTGGCCTAAAGTCATCCTCTACTGAGGAGGTCATTAATTAAGGCCCACAATAAGCACTGCCAGGAACAATGTAACACCAACTTGTCTATCGCCTTCATTCCATCCATGACTCATATTTCCTCTGCTTCTGCCCACAAGGAGAGGCAGGAGAATAGGCGTAAAGTGAAGGAAAGGGGTGAAAAGAGAGAGGAAATGATTGCAGCAGCACCCAAGCCTATACTGGCAGCTCCTCTCTTTGTTTCCCCCATGCCTTGAATGGCTACCCCCTCACTGCAATATCCACAGAGTGATTTGCCTATTCCTAAAACTAGAGACTTCATTTGGTAATGAGAGATGTCTAGTTGATGCTGTCTCCCTCATCATTTGGCAATTCCATTTAAATCATCTTCATATATGTATATAGTTTAGGAAGCTTTGTTGGGGCCCACAAAGATTCCAACTTGTGGTTTGACTCAATATCAGAGAATCAGAATTTATGTTGCTCTCCAAGGCTGCATAATAGGGTACAAAAGCATGGTTATCAGGTGTCTTATACTTCAAGGCCTAATCACAAGATGCATTGCTGTGGGGCATGGTTACCAGGTGTTTTGAAGGGTCTACACTTCGTTGTATGTTGTGCTTTGATCTTGGAAGGGGGAGGTCTTTTGCTCCTCCCCTTGCTAGTGTATAAAAATCCCATTAGAAATAAACTTGAGGTTGCTGGGTATTGACCCAAGGCCTCCCCAAAGATATCCTGTGTCTCTGTCTTTTTCTTCATCTATATTTCTATCTAGCACTTCTCAGTTACTCACTCTCTCCTTCAAGGGACCCTTCAATAGGTCAAGGCTGAACCCCAACATTGGACCCCGACGAAGTTTCTACTGTATTAGGTTTCCACATGCTCTCCCAAATGGCCCTTAGTTTTAGCTGTCCTTCCCTGTATTCCTTCTTATCTCCACTTCCTTTTATCTCCCCCTTTGAACCTCCCATTCCAATGCCACCCATGCATCTACAACTATCTGTTCTATTTTCTTTCCCTAGGGTAACCCAATCCTCCCCTGCATTCCCTTAATCTATACCTAACTTCTGTGGTTATATGAATTGCACTGTGCTTATCAAGGACTTAACAGCTGATGTCCACATATAAGTGAATGCATACCATATTTGTCTCTTGGGTCTTGGTTACCCAATTCAGGTTGATTATTTTTATAGCTACATCTATTTTCCTGTTCATTTCATGATTTCATTAATGACAGCTAAATAATATTCTGTTCTATAAATGTATCACATTTTTTAAAAATCCATTCATACATTGATGGACATCTAGTCTGTTTCCAATTTCTGATTACTATTAATCAAGGATCAAAGAGCATGACTAAGCAAGTGTCTCTGTTTAAAGATGTAGAGATTTTTAGGTATATACCCAAAAGTAGCAGAGCTAGATCTTGAGGCAATATATTTTCTAAGTTCTGAGGAAATGCCACACTGGCTGGACAAGTTTACACTCCCACCAGCAGTGGAAGTGTTCCCCTTGTTCCACATCCTCACCAGTATTTTATTGATCTTGGCCATTGTGACTGATGAAATCTCAAAGTAGTTTTTGTTGTTGTTGTTGTTTTGCAGTTTCCTGAGGACCAAACATGTTGAACATTTTTTAAGTGTTTCTCAACTGCTTGTGTTTAGTTATTTATGTGTTTCAGATATTAGCCTTCTATTGGATGTGTAGTTAATAAAAATCTTTTCCAATTCTGTTGCCTCATGCTTTCCCAGAATGATGGTGTCCTATGGCATGGAAAAGCTTTTGAATTTCATGAGGTCCCGTTTATTAATTGTTGTGCCTTTAATGTTCGTGTCCTTTTCAGTAAGTCTTTTTCTGTGCCAATGAGTTCAAGACTATTTTCTACTTTCTCTTCTATCAGATTCAATGTATCTGGCCTTATGTTAACTTTTTGATCCATTTGGAAGTGTGTTTTGTGCAGGATGATAAATATGGTTCTATTTTCATGCTTTTACATGCAGCCATCCAGTTTGACCAATACCATTTGTTTAAGATGCTGACTGTTTCCCAATGAGCATTTCTGGCTTTTTATGAAAAAAATCAGGTATCTACAAATATGTGGACTTTTGACTGGATCTTCAACTTGATTCCATTTATCTTTTTGTCTGTTTTTATGCCAATACCATCTTGGTTTTATGACTATACCCCTGCAGTAAGTGCACTTTGAGGTGAAGGATGGTGATACCTCCATCAATTATTTTACTATTCAGAATTATGAAAAATTATTAATTAGAAAACTTAACCTTATGGTTAAAATCAAACGAACCTTATGGTTTTTGTTTATTTGTTTGTTTAGGTTTTAGTGGTACAGTAATTGAACCCAGATCCTTGAACAAATGAGGTGTGTATTCTACTACTGAGCCACACTCCTCAGCCCTGGACTATATGCTTTGATCTCTGGAAAATAACCAAAAGGCTTGGTTATATCAAAGATATTTTACTCAAGAAAAATCAACTGAAATAAGGTTATCAGCTCTGTACTTCTTTAAATGACTAGTGTTTACTTAATTTCTATCTCCCTGAAGAAGAAAATTTGAAGACCATCAGCCTTGGGTAGAGCACAGTCATGCATCCTCAACACCCAATATGGAGAGGATTATTATTATTGGGCATGATTCTTTAGATTCCCCTGCTGCTTGATAAGTGAATCTTTATTTCAGCTGACTTCTTACTTGTCAGTGCAGAAAAGTCTTTTTCTCCTAGAAGACGTAAAAAAATAATAGAATCTATCAGCAAACAACCTTGCTGTTGGAGATAGTAAATAATAAGTGAAGCAAAAAATGAGCTAACAAAACGGCTTACAAGGCAAAGAGATGTAATGAGGAATTCCTAGGGATCTTGAAAAATTCTGTCACATTTTTGGGAATCTAGAAGCACCGTGAAATTATTTTCCAGGTGTCAACTAAACTAGGCTATTTCCCAGGTACACAGCACAATTACAATCTAGGTGATGCTGTTATGGCAATGTCTGACTACTGTCTTAAGATTCCATATATGTATATATATGAATTATATAGTATTTATCCTTCTGTGCCTGGTTTATTTATTTTTCTTAGTATGTCTTCTAGATTCATACATGCCATCACAAATGATACAGTGCCCTGCCTTTTAATGCTTAAACAGCATTTCAATATTAGACTGTGATTGCCAAAAGCTGACAGTGGAGGTGTGCAGGGGAGGAAGAGAAGTTACATGTGTAATCACAAAGGAGTCAAAATTTTTAGTGATGTATTCCACAGGGTGGTGATTATAATTGGTAATTGACTTGTACTAACTAATCATTAATTTATGAATAATTAATCACAGGTACATTATATATTTCAATATTGCCATGAATAAAATTTAAATGTCCTCACAACAAATAATGTGTATGTGATTAAGGTGAGGAACATGTCAATCAGATTTATTTAATCTTTCTCCACTGTAAACATGTATTACGAGATCAAAGTTATACCTTACATGGATGTACCATTATTATTGTTAATTTTAAAGGTATTAATTATCTATATTTTGTGTGTATTAAACATTGCATTTCATGTTATGTTTTCCTTACACATATATATGTACACCAAGTGTATGCCAGGTGCCTGTGGAAGCCAGAGCATCAGAAACCCTGAGACTTGAGTTATAGAAGATTGAAGCCATCATGTACATACTTGGAATCAAACCTGAATTCTCTACAAGCACAGCAAGTGCTTTTAACCACTGAGTCTCCAGTCCATATTGTCAATATTTTCAAAGATAAAAAATAATAACATCTAATTCTCTCAGCTAAGACAGGGGCAGGTGCAAGGAAAAGAAAAAGGGGGAGCTTCAACCATGGATGTGGGGGATTGGAGAAATGAGGGTACTGGGAGTGGTGAGGATTAACCAAAATGAAGGATCTGTGGGACACCATATAGAAAGCTTCTACTTTATAACTCAAAAAAAAAATATAGAATAGACCCTGAAGAGGGTCACCCCGCATACCTGGATCATGCAGTGAGTTAATAAACAAAACCCCCAGTGCCAGGTGTGGGGTACCTCCACAAAAGGTTGTCAAGGAGGCACCAGAGGTCAACAAGATGATATGGGCTCTTGTCGGTCCTCTTGGTTGGTCACCAGAACTAGAGGCTAAGATGCTATTGCTTAAGACACCACACACTTTGCATATATGATATGCAGAATGCAAGTTGGAGCTGAGCTGAGTACCACCTCGCGGCTCACCAGCTTTTGGTGTTCCGGAAGATGTTATGTAGGCTGCTAGGAGAGAAAAAGCATTGATCTTACCCAGCTTTGAACTCTCTGAATGAAGAAACCAACCTGCTGGGCAAAGTGTGCCCACTTGTGAAATAGTGACAGAACTGTTGTGGTGGTAATCAGCCACATTCTGTTTGAAGTTGAGGCTTGAAGCATGCATCTATTTAGTCGTAACAAATAAAAACCCAGAGTCAGACATCAGGGTGAAAGTTAAAAGATCAGAGAGGTAAAGCAGCCAGACACCAGAGACTTCTTACCCCTACGAAATCTCGGACCGATTGGGCAACTCTCTACAAATCGTCAGACTAAATGGGGGCAGTCCTGTCTCCACCAACCTTATATTCCTGTCTCCACTTCTCTAGTGCTGGGATCAAAGGCTTGAATATCCCATGTGTTATGATCAAAGGCATGTACCACCACCACCTGGCTGTTTCTCTCTCTTTTTTTTTTTTTATTAAGAAAATTTGTATTCATTTTACATACAAATCATAGATCTTCCTCTTCCTTCCTAGCACCTCTCCAGTCTATCCCCCCAAACTACCCCCCATTCTCTCCTAAGAGAAGGTAACGCCTCTCATAGAGAGTCAGCAGAGCCTGGTACATTCAGTAGAGGCAGGTCCAAGCCCCTTCCCCTGCCTCAAGGCTGTGTGAGGTGTCCCACCATAGGTAATGGGTTCCAAAAGGTCAGCTCATGCACCAGGGATGGATCCTGATCCTACTGCCAGGGGGCCCCTTAAGCAGATCAAGCTACACAACTGTCTCACTTATGCAGAGGGACTAGGTCAGTCCCGTGGAGGCTCCACAGGTGTTGGTCTGTACTTCCTTTCATGAGTTCCCAATAGTTTGGTTTAGTTGTCTTTTAGACTGGTTCAGTATCCTGGGATGGTGGCCTTGAACTCCTGATCTTCCTGCTTCCTCCTTCCAAGTGCTGGGATTAAAGGTGTGTGCCACCACTGCCTGCCCTCTATGGTTAACTAGTGGCTACCTCTGCCCTCTGATCTCCAGCCAAGCTTTATTGGTCAGAACACAAACAAAATATCACACAACAGAGACCCATTCTACAGAAGGAGTCCCATGCCTAATATTATAAGCATGTTTAACAACCTATGCCTGGGAAGGTTGCAGGCCCATGTAAGGAAGTTACTGTTATTGTTTAAATTGACAGCATCAAACTGTCTTCTAAATCTCAATGTTTATGTGCTTGACAAAGGCTATTCTTAGCCTTAATCAGAGAACTCTAACTTTGCAGCGAATGACAGTGAAGTCAAAGATGCGTGACAGCCCAAGATGCTAACAATAAATGACCATTGAGGGCTCAGGCCTAACCAAGACACATATCACCTCTCCTAAAGTACCGGGGATATTGCACATGAGAGGGCTGTAAGTATATTAGAGCTGAAAGACAGAATGAAGGTCTGAAAAATGCAGTCATGAACTCACAATTACAGTTACTTAAATTAGCTACCAAGACTGGCCTCCTCCTAAATTAGTTATAGAAGAGGAAATAGCTCAAAGGATCCTACCTCTTATTGCTGAAATACTGGCCACTGACAGATTATGAAAGGGGTATTATTGTCTTCAGTTGTGTACACATTGCTAAGTCTACCAGGCTCCAAAGAGTAACTCCAAACCCACAGTCACACAGATTGTTCTCATAAAACAAAATAGAAATGAACATGAGAAAGATAAAATTTAAGTGTGGGAGGTAAGTAGGTTTACCTATTTAATAGAGAGGTGAAAGGAGGTGAGAATGGGCAGGATACCTTATATACATCTATGAAATTGTTGTGAACAAATTTAATGTATAAATGAAAAAAAATCCAAGATTGAAACACTAGTGCAAAAGTGTTCTAACAGGTCTAGTGTTAGACTTTAGCCATATATATATATGGGAAACACAAGAGTGGTAGTCAGGGATCAGTCTGCTTATTTACAGAGTATCTTCCTGGTGAAAATCCTTAGATTCTGATTCCCATAAAATGTGAGCTATGGCCCAAGTGATATCAGTCTTTAAATTTCTCTTGGGTAATTCACAGTCTGCTTTCTCACAATCAGACATAAAGTCCAGGCTGGGCAGAAAGATAAAAATTTTCTGGAGATTTGTTTTCCATTATCTAGGCTCTCCACGGGCTGCTTTTTCCCTAGTATCAGGGAGCCTTTATCCCCAGGTTGTATTAATCCAGTTTCACCTCCTCGTAGGTCATTTTCCCAAGCATAACAAA
The DNA here is from genome assembly GCF_949786415.1 of Peromyscus eremicus. Lineage (NCBI taxonomy): Eukaryota > Metazoa > Chordata > Mammalia > Rodentia > Cricetidae > Peromyscus > Peromyscus eremicus. Next base: position 23,784,896 of record NC_081424.1, on the reverse strand, counting down.
GTGTGACCAATGAGTCTACATATCCTCCTCAGATGGCTGCCTTTCACTGGAAAGGAAATCACATTTCAGTGGAATCCCACTGGATTTTCCCCATCTCGCTGCTTGTAATTAAGAGGCATACTGGTTTCTAGGAATAGCAATATGAAACATCCATTGTCACTTTTAGCTTAGCTCAGGTGCAGGGCAAAGTGGCATTAGAGCAAATCTGGGTGCTTATTAAAATGCCCCTAGGGAAGAAATCTGTTGCAGTACCGGGAATGATATCATATATTCAGCATATAGCATCTGCCTCTCACCTGGCGTGACTAGGCAAGGAAACCAGAAATGAATGAATATCTTCTTACTTTAAAGAGACTCACCATATGGTGACAGTGTCAAATGCTACAAATCTCACACTCCATGTGGCTGCATAACAAAAACAAGTATTCAATAATAATCATGTGTCATTGTCTTTCATTTAAATAAATTTTGTATCAACTTGATTTCAATGTGAATGTTTTCTCTTGAATGGCTGTCTTTTATTCCTATTATGAAGACATTTTAAATTTAAATATTTGATGTTTCTTCAAGCATGAAAATGATTTCAAGAAGTCAATTAATTACATAATGTGTTTAAGCAAACTTGGTTATCATTAAACCATCTGACTAATTAGTTATAAGTCACAATGGTAAACCCAATCAACTAAAATAATCAAAGTAGAGTTCAACTTTTTATTAATCTTGCATATGAAATAAATTGCTTAAGAGGACATGTGGGGAAATTTTACAAAATAGGAAAGACTACTCCAGTTAGAAAATAACCATACTTTAAGGATATTCAGGAGGAATTTGGATGTAGACAACCTTACAAATCTCCTCAGTCATAAACCTGATGATTTAGTCTGACTAAATGATGAAATCCTTTGACTTCATAGAGAAGAATACTCACCATTTGAGAAAAATTCTATTTGAGAAGAAATAGCACAAAGGAAAAAGCATCACATATATTGAAATTATTCATTTGTTGTTTTGTTTTGTTTGTTTATTTGTTTTTGGTATTTTATTTTTGTTTCTCTTTTTCAGACAAGCTTTCTCTCTGTAAAAGCCCTGGCTGTTCTAGAACTTACTTTGTAGTCCAGGCTGGCCTTGAATTCACTGAGATCTGCCAGCCTCTGCTTCCCAAGTGCTGGGATTAAAGGCATGTGACACTACTGCCCAAATTACTGATTTGTAATGCTATAAAATGAAGGTAAGTCTCACAGAGGCTCAGATCTTACATATTTTGACTTTCCTGCTGTGAGGCACACATATATTTTGGACTTTACTATATCATTACTTCAACTTGCACAGCATTGCCCTTAATATTCACTTCTTTTTGTACTGACTTTGTTAGTGGTCTCCTTCTCCCCCCCCCTCAAAAAAAAGCACTTCAATACAGAATGAGCTTAAAAATCACAAGGTGTTTTAAAATTTGGTACTAACATTATATTTGCAGTGGAATACTGTTTCCCAAGTTGGAGGGTTTGGAAATAAAGTTGTTTGGCAACTAAAAATAAAAAGTCTTGTTTTCTTACTTGCTTCCTGAGCCAGGATTTTGCTGTTTAGCACAAACTATGCTTCATGTCATGTCCCTCTTGTCTCAGCCTCCCAATTGCTAGTATAGTCTACCATAACACCTAATCAATCAAATGATGCTTTTAGATAAATTTCAAACTCTGGTTGTAAATTTCTGTACACTTCTGCATTTGTAGAAAAACATACTATTATAAATTTCATGCACTATTGCTATTTTTACATAAGACAGCCACATACATTTGAATAATTCTTTAAATTTCCAAAAAAGTGTTAATGTATATATATTGCTTGGGATCCAAGAAATTTTATCAGTCAAGAAAACCAAACATCATGGAGCTGAGATCTGTCTTAGACACTCACATTGGAGAAAGGAAGGAAGTCTAGCCAGATGTGAGTATGAATAAAAAGTACAGCACAAGCTTAAGAGGCTGCTTGGTTGGTTTTTGGTGAAAACTGAATGACTTTAAAATTATATGGTTTAGGAAATAAAGTGAAATTAATATGTAAAGAAGTGTGTGAACATTCAGATTATAAGGGGCTAACCTCCAACTTTACCTGTTATCAAAGTTATCAAGAAGAATTTCTAGATGAGTAGATGTGTTGTTAGAAAATTATTGCTATGAGGCTGGAAAGATGGCTCTATCTTTAACAGTGCTTACTGCTTTTGCAGAAGACCTGGGTTAGATTCCCAGCACCCACCTCAGGGCTCACAACTATCTGTAGTTGCAAATTTCTAACCTCCTTTCCTAACTAACCTTTCTTAACCTCCACAGCTCATGTACACACATAATGTACATACATATGCCAAAGAATGAACTCTCTCTCTCTCTCTCTCTCTCTCTCTCTCTCTCTCTCTCTCTCTTTCTCTCTCTCTCTTTCATACACACACACACACACACACACTCACACTCACACTCACACATACACACACTAAATATTTAAAAGAAAATTGCTGTAGGTAGATAAAAATGACCACGTGAAGTATTTCCAGTTCAGTAGCATGAGATATGATTCATATATCATTGAGGAATACTATAAGAAGGCTAGTTTTCTATAACTTTTCAAGGTAGGAGGGAGAACAACAAATAATAAGCAGCCACATGTCTCTTAATGATGAGAATACATTCTAACAAATGCACTTAGGCAATTGTGTATTTGGGTGAACATGGGAAAGTGTTCAAACAAATCTAAATTGTTTTGTATACTACACATCTAGACTACATGCTCTAGTCTATTACTCCTAGACCATAACACATATTTTTCATTGAATAATGTAGGCAATCATAGTATGGTGGTAAGTATTTGTGTATCTTGCAATGTAAAAAACTACAGTGAAAATACTAGGCGATAGGAATTCTCAGCTCTCTTATAAACATAGGGAAACATTGCAGCATACAAGATATTATTCTTCAACAAAATGTTCACGTAGGAAAAAAATGAAAGAGCCAAGGTGCCATGGGATGTTCTGTATGCTGTGAATGTGTTGCTCTGATTGGTTGATGGATAAAAAGCTGATTGGCCAGTGGCCAGGCAGGAAGTAGAGGCAAGATAAACAGACAAGGAGAATTCTGGGAAGAGAAAGGCTGAGTCAGGAGACACCAGCCCACCGTCCAGGGAGCAGCATGTAATGGCACACAGGTAAAGCCACAGAACACGTGGCAACATATACATTAACAGAAACGGCCTGAGTTTAAGTGTAAGAGCTAGCCAGTAGTTAGCCTGACCTAATTGCCAAGCGGTTATAATTAATATAAGCCTCTGTGTGTTTACTTGAGGGACATGAGTGGGAGAGATTTGTCCTGACCACCGGCAGGCCAGGACACAGGAAAACTTCCAACTACACCAAGGGATCTGGAAGTTTTCTCTGAGACAGTGTCTTCTAGTAATCTTGCAAGCTAAACCCATAAAGTCACTAGTATGGCTGCTTAAACCTGAACTGAAAAAGCACAACAGAAATAAGCACATCAAAGTGGGTGGGTGGAAATCCATCAGACCTCAACCCTACACAAAGAATGAATGAAAGCTAAGGAATACTGAGAGTGAGAGAAATCATCTCCCCCAGGGAAGAGCACACCTGCTGGTTATCCAAATAGTCAACCCTGAAAACATATACACAAGAAACATTATACAGCCTGAGAAGTTTATATTTAAGGATATATATGTGTGTACCTACACATATATGCATGTAATAATTAATGAGAAAGGAAGCCGTGAATTTGAGAGAGATCAAGGAGGGATATATGGGACGGTGTGGAGAGAGGGAAGAGGGAGATGATGTAACTACATTATAATCTCAAAAATAAAAGAAAAAATATGTCACTTTAGCACATGGAAGTTTGAGATCTAAAAATAAAACTTTACTTGAAACTGTATTTTCTGAAGTTTTGTGTTTCCCAAAGATAGTATATTTATATTACTTAAGTAATCAGAAAAAGTAAGACGTCTATATGTGATCAATAAAATTGAAACAAACTACAAAAAAAAAAAAAACAGTCCATATGAGCTATGAGCTACATGTCTGCATCGCTAACTGGGATGAGACTAATAGGAAAATAAGGAATCTCTGGGGAATGTAGCCCAAAGAGGGGAGAACTTGCTTAACATACATCAGGCTCTTGGTTTTATCCTAGTACTGTAGATAACAAAGACAGGCAAAAAAACAAAAACAAACAAACACATACAAAATAAACAAACGAAAATAGTAGCATAGATGAAATCAGTGTAGAGAAATGTCCAATACCTGAATTAAGTTCTATATTTTGCTTTCAGCTTTTAAAACTGAAACCTCTACTTGTACTTAACAACAATTACAGTTGAGCAAATTTATGCACATGTTTTTCCTTCTCTCACATTCCACATCCAAACTAAGTACATCCTACAGAAACCACTATATTCCCTTGTGTGTTTAATGTTTACAAATGCTACTTAAAATGAAGAGTTTAAAATGCAAACTAAATACCCCTTTCTTCCACATTATGCTCAAACTCGAGTGCAGTGTGCATTTTAAGTTCAAAATTTGCATACAGTATTTTCTACCAACACTGTTTTCTAATGTGCTTGTGAAAAAATTGAGTCAGCATCATTATACTTTGTTATAAATTAGGAAGGCATCGAAACAGTAATTGGAGTGTTATTACATGAATGAACTATATAATTTTATCATTACTCCTCCCATTAGCAGACAATTAACATGCCATGTAATTGCACTGTTCAATCAAGATCTCAATGGAATGGAGTGGCATTGGAATGGAAGGGAAGTTTGAATGCAGAGAACTGCGGTTTCCACTAAAGATTCTCAGTTTTGCTCTGTATTTACAACTGTTGGGTGGTAATCCAGTGGCATAACAGAATTTATTTCTGGTTAATAATTCAAGTGTATTTGATAAATGAGCTTTTGAAAACCCAACACAGGCTTAGACTGGAATAGAACTGTTCACTAAAAATTAAGATAAATACAGCTCTTAACCTCAAGTTATGCAAAGTGGTATCATTTGTCAAGTGACAGAAAGTTGCTGTATGTTACCCAGGGTTAAGTGGTAATAAAATGATACTGGTGCTTATAGACATGGTGTCTGATCTCTCTAGGGTAAATATGGCTCCTATTTACAATAATGTTTAAAGCAAGGTTAAAAATAAATAGGACCGAGGATAAACAGTCATATCAATGTTAAATTAAACATTTAAAGTCAGAGTATTAAACAAAGGCATTAATAAATTTTTAAAAAGGAAAACACTACCATGTGTATTAATTATTTCACTTATCACTACTTCAACTATTTCTGCATCTCAACTTGTTTCCTAGATCAGGACCGTTTCCCTCCAGTACAATTGTCATGTTGATGTCAGGAATCATATCTCTAGCTTTGTAGCTTAGACCTTGAACTCCACCTCCAGAGCTGACTTCCTACTCAAAGATTCTACTCTGTTACTAATGGAGTTACCAAAATGAATGAGAAAATAACCAGGCTACTAATTCTTCAACATTTCCAGTGACTACACATGCCAGTTTCTTTCATCAGAATTGTTCAGGACAAAAAAAATAGAGTAACCATGTACTGTCTCACACATTCCACATCTCATCATTTCCCCAGGGCTTATCCTCAAAATAGTCTTGAAAATTGACAATATGTTGCCACTACAATGTCCTTTTCATCTCAGGCAACCAGTGTCTTTCTTCTAAAGGATGCTAGAAACCCCCTACAGGTGTTTCCAATCCCATGCAGTGCTCCAATACATTCAGACACTTCTTTAAAGTGGAAATTGGATCAATGTAATCCCCTCTAAACCTACAAATACTCTTTTTCTGAACAAAGGCTGAGATGCCCCTTCCCTGAGATATCCACATAGCCAGCCGAGCCCTTCACTGTGGCTTTTGCTTTAGTTGTTAACAGACCCTAGAGCATGTCTCCTCATCTCATACTACAAAATGATTCCCACATTATCATCCTGCTTCTTTTTTCTATGTCTTTTCTCAGTATCCTGAACACAGGAAGTTTGTTCTGTTTTACTGATCACTCTTGCCTTAAAACCTACACTAGTTCTTAATATACAGGACAGTTGCTCAGTAAATATATTTTTCTAGCAGTGAACAAATTATTTTAACTTGGGATGATAATGAACAGGTAAAATGAGGTAGTATTTATTTATGTTTCTACATAATCTTTATTCATGAAAGAAAGAACTTGCCATAGGTAGTCTTTTCAGTAATATACGAATTGATTAGCTGATTGACTAATCAGTTTGCACTCTTTTGATGAATAAATACTTGTATAGTTTTTAATGCAGAGGGATACTTCCAATGAACTAAGCACATGATCCTTACCCTCATGAAGCATATGTAAAGGAGAAAGAAATATAATTGTAACTAATATTGTACACAGAACATATTACGACAAGAGTATGTTTTGGAAACTTTGAAAGTAGCCACTTACAGAGCTTGAAAATTCACAGAAGGCTTGTGCCTGTGTCCCTGAAGAGTCCTATCTGAGTTGTCCTCATCATTTGTACTTGCTTCTTCAAGTTCATGCTTCAGGTACATCTCTTGAAAGTGAGTTGGGACTAAAGAGACCCTTTCTCCAGCCATAAATGGATTCCAACCAGAGAAATGTGAGGACACATATGAAAAAGAACACAGATAACCAGAATGGGACTGAAAAGAGAAGTAGATAGAGGAACGAAAGCAAACCTGTCAACTACAACCAGAGTTAACTTGGGTCAGACAGGACTTAGTCAGATAATTCAAAATTATGAATTTATGCTTTATTCTAATCATTATTTTACAATGCACATGATTTAATTGCATGCTTCTCTCTAAAAAAAATCATTACTGCAAGGCAAGCTTCTGCTATAAAATTTATGTAGATGAATTTTAGCTTGAAGAAATGCAAATACCTCCTGAAACCAGGGTTCCAAATAATGTAATGCTTTTGTCTCTTATTTTAGTCAACATTTTCTAAGATCCTGACAGCATCATCTTCTTATATAACTGTGATTTGGTTGAACTGAAAAGTGATATTGAAGACTAGATTGTTCTGGCTGCCTGCTTTCTCAGTTCTTTAAACTGTGGATTCCTTTAAAAGCCTAACTTTTGACAACTCTACCTGGAAGCAGAGGAAGCTAAATAGCATTCTCATAAACTCATAAACACAAAAAAGCATGCATATTTTGTATTGTTGAAAAGGGCTTTATGTTTATCCTTACAACCGAATAGCTATATTTTAGCTGGTTGTGATAAGTGAATGAGGAGAGACCTTTGTCACGGCTATCCAGTAAGCTCAGAATAACAATGTATGGTATTATTTGTCTCTGTCATTGTTATGGGCCTCTGAATTTCAGTCTCAGCTGGAAAATCAAGTTGTGATGTTAGCTTCCTGCTAGAAATGTTACTGGAAATTACTACAAACTGTGAAGGCCTCTGAAATAGTGCCGACATGCTATAGCCAATGCATTTGCTGCATTATTTCTATAATATTTTATTCTTAAACACATAGCACTCCTGAGTGAGAAAAAGAATAAAGTCGATTACCTATTATTTCCTCAACTATTTTCTTTGAATTTGCTAATATAAACTGGGTTTATCCATCTATTTCAAAGTATGGAAAAACGTACAACTTATATTCTTTTTGTTTTCCTTTGCCTTTTTAAAATATAACTGATGATTAGAATGTAAGCTTCATAATGAAGAAGGGAAAATCTAACAGAATAAAGCTGCTTTTGAGAAGGAGTTGTTTGGGGATAGGGAGTTTGCTTAGCAGATAAAGGTGCACACCATGCAGGAATAAGCCTGATGACCTCAGTTCCTTCCCTGGAACTCATATGTACAGCTCACTTTACATGTCAACTTGCCACAGTGTAGAATCACCTGGGAAGAGTATCAGTTGAGTAATTGTCTCTATATGGTTGTTCTGTAGACATTTATGTAGGAGATTATCCTGATTGCTAATTGATACAAAAAGATCCAGACCGTAGTGGTTGGTGCTGTTCTTTGAGCAATGTTTTCTGAACTATACAGATCAGGAGAATGAAATCAGAGAGCAGAATCTACAAGCAGGTAGTAGAAGGAGTGAACAACAGCATCCAGAATGTCTCTCTCTGATCTTTACTGTGGATGTGACACTTTGAGTTCCTCCTTTGACTTTCTTAACTCAAAATTGTAAATCAGACAAACTGTTTGCTCCCTTACATCAATTTGTGTCAGGGCATTTATCAGAGTAACAGAATATAACCTAGGACACTATGTAAATGTAGAAGGAGAAAAACCAGTTCCACAAAGTTGATCTCTGGCATGTATGCCATGGAGCTTGTGCTTCCCAGACACACAGCATGCACAGGCAAGCAGGCACACATACACACACACACACACACACACACACACACACACACACACACCCCACAGGAAGTTATACATACACACAATAACAACAACAACAACAAATAGTATTTTTAAATTAAAAGAATTGTTTGATGGACAATTACAAAATAAAAGCATCTAACCAAATAAATATAAATGTGCTCCAAACACTTCCACAGATTATTTTCACTTTTTTCTGTACAACTGTGGCTTGCTAAAAATTACAACCATATTGTTAGCAAATACTGGACACTGCAAAAGAACACGAGACTCTGAACTCTCAGAACAAATGGATTTAATGACCTGACCAATGACTTATGAGAAGCAAAAGAAGTATTTAAAAGTCAACTTAATAACAAGTTGGTAGTTTGTGTGTATCAGTGATCCATTTATTGACAGTTTTGTGATCCCAAGGTGAATCTGGGCAAATTCTGTAGTTTCTGAAGATAATGATCTGTGATCAGTTTATTATCATTTTAAGAAGAAATAGAAATCTTTGTTCAGTTCATTTTAGGATTTGTGGGTATTACATACCAAGTAAGCATTTGATTTTGAAGATTGCTTTGTATGCAAGGATGTTATCATTTAAGTTTTGATGAACAGCTCAGAGTGCTGTCATCATTCATAAATCTACAGCTTCCTGTTGTGGAAAACTGTGACATTTTGTTCTTAAACTTTCTCTGTGTTTATCTGGATAGATATTTAGCCTGTAAGGGGAGGCAGCATTCTTAGTAACATCTATTGTTTCATCATACGGCCACACTAACTCACCCTTCTTCTTGATTATATACCTATGATAATAAACCTCAAGAACAGACAAAATGCCTGTATGCCAGTGTATAAATTACACTGTATAAGTTATAGTCACCAAGGTGACCGGATGTATATCATATGCCCTAACACAGAAAAATATTGAGAGTGATAAGAAGCATAATTAAAAGTTCTGAAGATACATCAGTAACAAGATGGGGAATTTACAAAATTAGCAGAGAAAAAGGAAAAAGTATAAAATGTAATTCCATATTCAAAAACTATACATGTGGCCCACAATCAAAACTACAGAAAGTGTCTGGCACTAAATATTTCATTTCCTCTAGAAATATATGCTTTGTACCAATCTTCATGATCAAATATTTTTATTTAACATGCACTATGCATCATTCAACCTATAAACATAGGCTTACCAGGTTAATAAATATAAAAGAAGTTGATGGGAAATTGCTTAACATAGGTTCAAATTGCAAACGTGTTGGTCACTCACTTTGTTATGTCCACGTGGGCACTGCTGGCACTCTCATGAGAAGAAATAATCTGATAACCATGTGTATTGCCACTCAGTAGATTCGTTGTCTTGTATATTATGCTACATTGATTATTTCATTTCATCCTTAAACCCCTGAAGATACAATGCCCATTATGAAGATGAAAATAACTAAAATAAATGGGTGTCATGTGTTAATCAGTACCCAGCTGATTCATACAGAGTCCTTCTGGCCTTAAAACCTCTATAGGGCATCTTTTATGGGTCTTTGTTGCCCATTTATACAATAAATTGAAATATATAATTGCAAATGGATTTAAATATTACAATTTTAAAAGTATTCTATTTAGCAATGTATATAAAAGCCTTAGTTTCAACTTCTATAATTATATTCAACCATTTTTTAATTCTTTTAATTAAAATACAATTACATCACTTTCCCCCTTTCCTCTTCTCCCTTTATCCCCCCTCATGCCCTCCCACATACTCTGAAATTGATGGCCTCTTTTTGGTTTTCATTATTATTGTTACATATGGTAAACATGGGCTGAAATCTGCCAGCCAGGTTTTTGGGGTATAAAAGCTGATGATTAAGTATTTCATTCAGCATCCTGACATCCTAGACAGACACTGTTGATGAAAAGAGCAAACACTGATTTCAATTTGGGATATAAATGGGTGACCAGCTAATGTGTAGACACACTGCCTGTGGGGTTCCCTTGATGACTGCTGTGACTTCACTTTGTTTAAAAAAATGACAAGATTATGTGTCATTTTAAATTATTTTAGAGGCATGTTTTACAAAGAACAAAAGAAAATGCTATCTTGTTAGCATTCAACTTGTATTATCATCCTTGCCTGCAATACAATGAGATTAAAAAGGGCAATTTTTTTTAATGTCTAGTGTTATTTTATTCAACTTTTTGTCCAAAAACTTCCTTTCTAGAGGATTTTCTTATTGTAAACAGTGTTGTGTGTGTGTGTGTGTGTGTGTGTGTGTGTGTTTGTGAGAGAGAGAGACAGAGAGAGAGACAGAGACAAAGAGAGAGAGACAGACAGACACACAGAGAGAATGCACATATGAGAGCAAAGGGCCTGACTGACACTGTTTTGCTCTATCAATTTCCAATCTACTTTTTGAGACAAGGTCTTTTCACTGAACCTCTGTCTCATTGATTGTCTAACCAACAAGCCCCTAGGATCTATATATCTCTGCCCCATGCCCCAGCACTCGGGTTATAGATGCTTACCTCACATTTTGCATTTGCTTGGGTATTAGGGGTCTGAACTCAAGCCCATTCAAGCACTTTATCCACATAGTCATCTTTCTAGTTCCATTTTCAACCATGGTACATGATTTAATTTCTTAACAAACATGTACTTATTGCCAACTTTACTCTGAGAATTGTTTTAGGTGCTGAATAATAGTAATAAAAAATACAAAAATAGCATCTGACCATTCAGTACAGTGCTTGGAGTCTTAGCTAGAGCAATAAGACAATTGAAGGAAATCAAGAGATACCCATTGGAAAGTAAGAAGTCAAAGTATCAGTATTTGCAGATGATATGATAGTATATATAAGTGACCTTAAAAATCCACTGGGGAACTCCCACAGCTCATAAACACTTTCAGCAAAGTAGCTGGATACAAAGTTAACTCAAAAAAAATGTAGGCTTCCTACACACAAATGACAAAAGGATCTAGAAAGAAATCAGGGAAACAACACCCTTCATAATAGCCTCAAATAATATAAAATATCTTGAGTAACTCTAACCAAGCAAATAAAAGATTTGTATAATTAAAAACTTCAATTCTTTGAAGAAAGAAATTGGAGAAGATATCAGAAGATGGGAAGACTTCTCATGCTCATGGATCGGTAGGTTTATCATAGCTAAAATGACCATCCTACCAAAAGCAATCTACAGATTGAATGCAGTCCCAATCAAAATTCCAACACAATTGTCCACATATCTTGAAAGAACAATTCTTAGCTTTATATTAAAACATACACACACACACACACACACACACACACACACACACACACAGAGAGAGAGAGAGAGAGAGAGAGAGAGAGAGAGAGAGAGAGAGAGAGAGAGAGAGAGAGAGGATAGTTAAAACAATCCTGAACAATAAAAGAACTTCTAGAGGTATCACTATTCCCAATTTCAAGTTGTACTACAGTGCAATATTAATAAATAAACAACATGATATAAGCATAAAAACAAACACATTGATCAGTATAATTCAACTGAAGATCCAGATATAAGTCCACACACCTATGGACACCTGATTTTTGATAAAGAAGTCAAAAATGAACTCTGGAGGAAAAGATAGCATCTTTAACAAATGGTGCTGGTCAGAATGGATGTCTGCATGCAGAAGAATGCAACGAGATCCATATTTATCATCCTGCACAAAACTCAAGTCCAAGTAGATCAAAGACATCAACATAAAGCCAGATATACTGAAACTGATAGAGAAAGTGGGAATAGCCTTGAACTCATTGGCACAGGAAATTACTTTCTGAACAGAGCACCATTAGCACAGACATTAAGATCAACCATTAATAAACAGGACCTTATAAAACCGAAGAGATTCTGTAAGGCACAGGACACATCATTTAGACAAAATGGCAGCCTACAGAATGAGAAGAGAGTTTTAACAATTCAGCATCCAGTTAATGAATGCTCAATTTTAAATAATGTGTAAATGTACATTTTTACTGACCAAGTATTCTGTCCAATCTGAAATATCATTTGGAGAAATCAGGGCATACTTGTCATTTCATCATTGTAACATTATTTACACATGATTCGAATTAAAATAGTGACATATGCTAGTATAGTTTTCTCAGACTCAAGATTAAGTGTCCCACCTACATACACTCTATAATGGTGAGACCAGCTATCAAAAGTTTATATTCTCCTTACTGAGTAATATATTTACCCAAGCTTTTCTAGGTTATTGTGAGAGACTGCTTTGAGAACAAGAACTCAAGTTAAATGTTGAGTTAAAAGACAATTGCAGTTTAACTTTCAATTCGGCAGGCTGATTTTGAATAAATCTCCACGAATGCCTACAAAGAAAATATGTGAGCCCTACTTTTCTTTCATCCAAACCATTGGTGAATATTAAGAAACCCCTAGTCTTTCCTAGGGGAAAAACCACAACCAACATTTTATCATATCTTCCCTAGATTTTCTACCTTCACCTGTCTCTCATTTGCACTGGTGTCTGTCATTCACTTGTAGATTTACAGGTCTTTACTGAATATAGACTTTAGCTTTTATTTGTAGTAAATACGGTAATTCACAGTTTGGGACTTACTTCAAATTCACTTTCTATGCTTACTGAAATATCTCCCAAGGATATATCCTTTCCTCTTAAATTCAGCCCACATCTAATGCTCTATAAATGTAAAGCAGCTACTTCATTCTTCTGTTCATACTGTGAGACTTCCATCTACTACTAAAACCCGTGAGTTTCCTGGGCAGCCCTGTAGCAGACTGCTTGCAGGGACCTGTCCTACCTCCTTCCCTCCATTCCCTGTAAGGTCGATTTTATTCATGATGTTATTTAATTCCAAAATCTCTCCGATTAGTTTCTGTCTTGACATGTCTGTTGACAAGAGTAGGGTATTGTAATCACACATGTGAGGGTAAATATATGATTTTAGCTGTAATAGCATTTCTTTTATGAACTGGGGCACTCTTGTGTTTGATGCATAAATGTTTAGCAATGCAATGTCCTCTTGAGGGACTTTTTATAGGTGCTACTACCTGGTCTTATCTTTGTGGGTAGGTTTTTCTTTCCTTGGTTTCTGCTGCCCTCTCTGGATCTTAGTTTCCCTCCCTATCTCTTCTGATTAGTTTTGAAGTTCATTTTGTCAGATATTAATATGGTTACAACTGATTGATTCTTGGGTCCATTTGCTTGGGATCATTTTTGCATCCTTCTACCCTAAGATTATGTCTACTCTTAATGATAATGTGTGTTTCTTGGATGTAGCAGAAGGATGAATCCTATCTTCTAATCCAGTCTGCTAATCTGTAACTTCTTGTTGGGGAGTTGAGGCCATCAATGTTGAGAGTTAGCAATGAGTAATGTTACATTGGTTCCTATTATTTTGTTGTTATGGATGCCCCTCCCCACTCTGTTAATTGGCTGGTCTGGAATTGTTTATTCCTCCTGTTTTCTTCAGATTGTTTAACGTCTTCGGGTTGAAGTTTTTCATTTAGCATCTTCTGTATAGCTGGGTTAGTGGATAGATACTTCTTAAATTTATTGTCATAGTGGAATGGAAACTTCCTTTTCCCATCTGTTGTGATCGAAAGTTTTCCTAGGTATAGTTGTCTGGCCAGGCATCTGTTGTCTCAAAGAATTGGTAGAAAATCTTCCCAGGACCTTTTGGCCTTTATAGACTCCGATGAAAATGCATTTGTTACTCTAATAGTTCTGCCTTTATATGTTGCTTGGTCTTTTTCCCTTGCATCTTTTAATATTCTTCTTTGTTCTGTACATTTAGTTTTCTCTTATGGTGTTGTGAAGAATTTCTTTTCTGGTCCAGTCTGTTTGGTATTCTGTATGTTTCTTGTGTCTTGATAAGGACCTCTTTAGGTTGGTATGATTTTCTTCTATTATTTTGCTGAAAATATTTTCTGAATCTTTGACCTTTCTTTTTTTCTTCCTCTAGTCCTATTAGTTTTAGATTTGGGTCTTTTAATGATGTCCTGAATTTCTTGGATGTTTTGTTCCTGTTTGTTTGTTTGTTTTTAGGGTTTTTTATTATTTATTTAACATTTTATTTGACTGATGTATCAATTTCTTCTATTTTGTCTTTGGTACCTGAGATTTTCTCTTCCATATCTCGTGTTCTGTTGGTGATGCACCTCTGGGGTACTTTTTTGACTTCCTAAGTTTTTCATTTCCAGTTTTATTTCAGGTTGGGTTTTCTTTATTGATTCTCTTTCTACTTTTATGGCTTAAATGATTTTCTTTGGTTTATCACATTGTTTTTTTGGGGGGAGTGTTTTCATAGATTTTATTAATGTATTTATAAATATTATCTTTAAGGTCCTTGAGCACATTCATAATAGCTATTTTGAAGTCCTGTCTTGTGCTTCAGCCATATTACATTTCTCAGCCTACTTTAGAAGGACTGCAGATTCTAGTAGAGACATACTACCCTGGCTGTTATTGATTGTGTTTTTAACTATTATCTAAGCATCTGGGTTTAGTTTGGTTGCAATTATAGGTGCTACTAGCTGGTCTTATCTTTGTGGGTAGGTTTTTCTTTCCTTGGTTTCTGCTGCCCTCTCTGGATCTTAGGAGAGTGTGGTAACTGTATGTTACCTGATAGGGAATGTTTCTGAAATTCTGCTAAATGTGACCACAAGGGATCCAGGGTAGAACTAGGTATGGAGAGCTGACATGCAGGAATGGGAATGGGCTAGAAGGGTAGGGGATTGAAAGAGTCCACAGGAGTGAGGAAAGCTGGATCTGCCAGAAGGATGACTTCCTGGACTATGGGCCTATGGGTTTCCAGGGAGAGAGTATCTCAGGTATTGGCTGATGAAACAAATGATGGAATAAGGAAGAAAGGCTGATTCACTGGAGGTTGTGGCCTGTGGGTTTCCAGGGAGAGACTGCCTTGGATGTTTGTGGGTGAGACAAAGGGATGGAGTGAGAAAGGAAGGCTGTATGAGGGGATCTGCTCAGTTCCCTGGGATTGGGAATGGAGGCAGAGTGGAAGGAGAGGTCACAGAACATGATCTTCTATAAAGCTAGGGATAAGACTGGATGGTAGGAAAAAGAATGAAATTAGCTTACCTGATTCCCTATCCAGGCTCAAACTGCTTCCTGAACAAGAGTGCATATTCCCATAGATCACTGTTTATGTCAGCCATAACTCATAGCCCCTTGTGAATCTCCTGAGAACAAGTGACTGTTAGTTGCTGTGGCACAGTGGCCTAATTATCACCCTCTGTAGTCACCTACTCCAAGGCTCAGGGATCATTACAGAAGAGGAGGCAGGAAGAATGTAAGTGATGGAGGAAGTGGTGGAGATCTGTGTAGCTGTTTTCTCCGATGACTTATTCTATTCTGCAGAGAAGTTCCTTAAGTCACAAGGTAAATAACAGAAAATAGCTTCAGGGAGTCCCAGAAAGTGGCCAGATTCACTAGGCACCTCTGTTTCAGAGTAAGAATAAAGAATCCTGAGAGTCCCTCTCAGCCAAGCGAGGATGTGAAGAAAACTTTGAGACCTGACCAGCTGTCTAGAAGAAGCAGAAACCAGCAGAGCTGCCTGGAGTAAGGTTAGACCAAATGAGTCACTTGAAAGTACACTCTTCACCCTATTGAGTTGGCTGCAGGCTATGCAGTGGACCCCAGGTTCCCAGCTTTGGTGATCTGTCAACCATGATGGGGTGGGCTTTCGTGATGCAGCTGTCTTTGCATCGTTTCTGCTACTGTAAATAACCCCTTGCTTATATTCCTATAAGTGATCCCAAGAAAACTCACGGCTCACCAAGTTGGACTTGATGGTATGTGAACTATGGTTTCTCATGGCCTCTCTATCTGGGGTGAGTAGACATAACACTACATTTGTGTGTGCTGCTGGAGAAGCACACCTGTGTATATTGCTCTTCACTGACATACATATTGACTGTTGCACTAATACATGCATGTGAATACTTATGCTAGAACATCAGTATGCATTTGTGTGCAATTACACTAGTACTGCAGTTACCATGTGCACTGCTATAATATAATATAATTCCTGCCTCAGATTTGTTCTCAGGAATGATGGAAATTTGCATAGATCATCTTCCTGTCAAACACAGCACTTTTGCTGAGCTAAATTTCCAAAATTCCATCTTAATTCATGACTCTTGACACGAACAAGAGTCACCTAAGATGAAGTAACTGCCTCCAACAGAGTGCCCTGTGGGCATGTCTGTGGGATATGTTGATTGATGGTTGATGTGGAAAAGCCCAGACAGAATGGGTGATGTCACTACTAGGCAGGTGTTCCTTTGTTGTATCAGAAAGCAAACTGAGCAGGCCATGAAGAGCAAGCCATTAAGCAGGCTTCCTGTACGATTTCTGCTTCAAGATCCTGCCCTGGGTTCCTTTGTTGGCTTCCCTTCATTTGTAAGATGAAATACTCCCACCCCACCCCCATGCACAAGTGGGTTTGGTCAATGTTTTGCTATAGCAACAGAGAAGCAAACTTGGACACTCAGATTTTCCTTTGTCTTTATTTTTCCTTCCCTTTCCTTGTTCTCATTTCCTTTTCTTTCCTTTCCTCACTTTCTCTTCCCTATTCTTTTCTTTCTTTTTAGTTTCTTAATTGGCTCTCCCATCCCTCCCTTCTTCCTTCTTTCCTTCCGGTCACAGACACTCAGTCTGGGCTTCATTAGCTTTCCTATAACACCGATGAGGCAATCACAATAGAAGCTCTAGGGTCTGGAAATGGCTCAGTAAAGAAAGAGGCATGCCTCTAAACTGGACAATGTGAGTTCAATCTCTGGGATACACATGATGGAAGCAGAGAAATGAATCTAGAAAGTTGTCCTTTGACCCTCTTATTGACACAAGAGTGCTATGGTACAAAACAACCCTCCTCCACAAAACAACAAATAAATAAATAAATAAATAAATAAATAAATAAATAAATGTAATAAAAAACTTATGAAAATGTCTCTAGTACACACACACACACACACACACACACACACACACACACACACACAAATCACTATAATGCTATCTATCTCATAAATCTTAGGAAGCTGAACACAACTCCACTTTTACCCACATTCACCACAGCCATGCTGTTGGTCACTCTGGAATACTGTTGGAGATAACACTGGGAATTCATATGGTCAAAATAACGTTTAGTATTTGCTTTAATATAATGTTTTAATTGAATCTAATCATTATTTTTGTGTCACTCTAGTGATCTAAGAATTCTAGATCTTGCTCACATCAGATTGACATCTCAATAGTCTCTAAAAAGAAAGAAAGAGTAAGATTCCCTATCTTCTTCCATCAATTACAGCAACCATCTTACTTTGATGATCCTCTAGGATTTTACTCTAATGAATACTGTTAGACACTTGTGAATTTGGATTTTTTTTTTTAAAAAAAGAAGCATTTACTGGGTGTGGTATATGCCTGGAATACCAACAGTTGGGAGGCTAAGTCAAAAGGACCAAAAGTTAGAGGCCAGCCTGGGCTATGCAATGAAACGTCTCAATAAACAATGCAAAATAAAAAAAAAAAATGAATGAATGAATGAATAAATAAATAAATAAATAAATGGAGGGAGTTAATTTTTGCTGACGGGAATGGCAATGGTATGTCTGCCTCTTACTTTAAGTAATAAGTTTTCATTAGAAGACTTGATTCTTATGATTGCACAACTTATTTCAAGGGCAAAGGGTATATGAAGCCTGTGACACATGATCTGTGTGACAAGTTATGTGCTGTTCTTTAGTAATAGCATAATGCCTACATCTCATGTGTTTTTTTATATCTTGTTTTATACCAATTTCATAGGAAGCAAAGATATTTACCTTACAAATATGTTTGTAATTCTGATTTAAAATAAACACAAGTTCAATAGCATATTTTACTTTACCACATAGTTAAGGAATATGGTTTCATTTGAAGAAAGATCTTTGCCTAGTGGCCTCTGAGGAAAATAAGAGTGATTGTGATTCATGTTGATGTTCTGGGGCAGAATAGGGTGATTTCATATTTAATTCTGTGCCTGTTAGAATATATTAAAACATAGTAATAAGCAGTTTTTCTTTGGACATTATACTGAAAATTTTTTATTTATGAGACTGTAGGATTTAACGAGACTTTGAGAATTCACTGTGGTATACCAGGGGACTTTTGAGTTTTAAAAATAAAGATCAATTAGTACAAGTGCCCACAGAGTTGTATTATACTAAAGACAATCCCACTTTGCCAAAGATAGCAAAGGAAAAAAAGTCTAGATGCAATAGCAGCCAGCTTTCTACAAAGCAAGAAAAATAATTTATGGAATAAAAACATCCATGCCAGCAAAATCAAAGAACTTCTTGGAATAACATTAACACAAATATATTGTCATAAAATATTTAGTACTCTAAAGGAAAAAATATCTACTTTTCCATATGCACTTAAATCTTTAGAAACTTTATTTTCATGTATAATTAAGAGAATCAAAGTTGTTGCCTTTTTGAGACATAGCTGTAAGAATTCATCACTGTGTCACACTGCAGCTTCCATGATGAGGGGTTTTTTTTTTTTTTTTTTTTTTTCAATACAGTTCAGTTCTATGTATCAGCCACGGATTCCCTTGTTCTCCCCCGCTCCCGTCCCCCTCCCCTTTCCCCCAGCCTACCTCCCATTCCCACCTCCTCCAGGGCAAAGCCTCCCCTGAAGACTAAGATCAACCTGATAGACTCAGTCCAGGCAGGTCCAGTCCCCTCCTCCCAGGCCGAGCCAAGCGACCCTGTATAAGCCCCAGGTTTCAAACAGCCAACTCATGCAATGAGCACAGGACCCGGTCCCACTGCCTGGATGCCTCCCAAACAGATCAAGCCAATCAACTGTCTCACCCATTCAGAGGGCCTGGTCCAGTTGGGGACCCCCTTAGCCATTGGTTCATAGTTCATGTGTTTCCATTCGTTTGGCTTATTTGTCCCTGTGCTTTATCCAACCTTGGTCTCAACAATTCTCGCTCATATAAACCCTCCCCTTTCTCGATAATTGGACTCCCAGAGCTCCACCCCGGGGGCCTAGCCACGGATCTCTGCATCCAGATCCCTCAGTCGTTGGATGGGGTTTCTAGCACGACAATTAGGGTATTTGGCCATCCCATCACCAGAGTAGGTCAGTTCGGGCTGTCTCTCGACCATTGCCAGCAGTCTGTTGTGGGGGTATCTTTGTGGATTTCTGTGGGCCACACTAGCATGAGATTTTTAATTTTTCCTTTTTACTCTTAAATTTTGTTTTATTTTGGGGAGTGCAGGAGTGGAGGGCAGATGCGAAGAGACGAGGAAACAAATGGGATCAAGATGCATGATGTAAAAGTTACAGCATAAATAAAAAGAAAATTAAAAAAAATTCTTTCACTAATCCTGTCATTGACATCAATACTGAGCTTGTATCAAAAGGATATTTGTGTGGTCAACAACATCTGTGGTGATTTGAAGGAGAAATTCCCCCCATAGACTTGGGTATTTAAACAGTTAGTTGTTCCTCAGATAGTGACATTGTTAGAAACATCTAGGAAGTATGGCCTTGCTAGAGAAAGTACATCACTGAGGGCATTGCCATCCATTCCCAGCCCTCACTCACTCGGTTTAGTGCTTACATTACAGAATGTGAATTCATAGCACCCTTCTCCGGCCACCATGCCTGTCAGTTTCCATGTCTCCCCACCATGAAGATGATGGACTCTTATCCCTGTGGAACCATAAGCCCACATAAACCCTTTCTTCTATGGTTGCCTTGGCCATAGTGTTTTACCACAGCAGCATGAAAGTAACTAATACAGCATCATTTATTTAAAATTAAAATGTATAGTTCTCAGAGGTGGTTATTTAAGTATCATTAGGGGAAAAGCAATTTGGGGCTACATGCCTGACCTATAAATAAATGACAATATCAAGATTGTGGTGGATGAGTGCTCTTAACTAAAGAAATGCTAGTGAGATAGCCAAAAATCATTTGCTGCAGTCATATCCACTGTGAGTGCAGAGGCTCCACATGCTTTAAGAGCCAAATGTAATTAAAGATAATTTCATTTTTACTACATCTCATCACAAACCTTATAGGGATACAAATGAGCAGTTTTACTCTTCCTATTGTCCACTGGTACATCCTAAATGAACACTGGACCAAAGACCCAACAACAGGCACTTCATTATGCCCTCAGATTCTGTGCAATAAGAACACAGAGAGATAAAGGAAGCAAGGTTGTACACCCTCTACAGTGACCTGGTCATTTTCTGATTAGCCTAGAATTCCCCAGAAGCATTTCATATCTGATACATAGGTGGAGGATAACCCAAAGGCTGAGCCTTGCTGAGATTGTTGTTTATTAGAGCTTCATTTGCTGTGTTAGTATCCATTCTTGGTTGTGCAGTCTCCAAGCTATAATACTTACAATTAGTGTTAATCAATAACTTAAGTTGAATGACTTACTAGGATGGGCTTCTCATAGCATGGAGGCTTGGATCTGATAGGGAGCATGTGGGCTTGGAGCAAAAGTTCCAAGAGAAAGGTGGATGGTACCTAGCTTTGTCTGTATTTGCCACAGTAGTCACTTAACATGATTTTGTACTCTTGCTCAGAAGATAGCATGGCTTTGTCCCAATCAAGAGTACTGGGCCTGCCTCTTAATAATGTCAAGATAATATTGCAGAATGGCACATGGAATTCATGAACTCTCTGCCATCCCTGGAAAATATGACCTGCTACAATTTTATATTTTCATCATTTCATGGATCTTTTCTATAGCCCCTTACATTAATCTACCATGTTTTCAATGGGAAACAAATTAAATTCCCCATAATCTATCTCGTATTTCTCTTAATTTTTCAACACTTTACTGTGTATATCAACTTAACCTCTAAGAGTTATTTAACCTGCATCCCATAGGCCACATATAGCCAAGGATAACTATGACTGTATCCCAACACAAAATCATAAACTTACTTAAAACATTTTGAGGTCATTATTTATTTATACTAACTTGATCACAACTGAATGTAGCATTGTGTCTTCTTTGTCTTTATTCATCCACTATTCTTTGTGCCAATGTTACTTTATTTCTTCATCCTGCCATGCTAGAAGTAATCTCCACCAGACCCCAAGCTATCTCTTCAACTACAATAGTCAAGGAACAAATATGAACCAATTGCCAGTGATTAATTCATCTTAGGTCTAACTAAGAAGGACATTACTAATAGAAGCCTGATGACACAGCCTAATTTTAGCCCTTAGCCCTTAAGCCATGCTCACATTTAACGTATTGAAGGATTGTCTAAAGCTGCTACCACATATCACTTATTAGTCACTGACTTTAAATCACCTAGACAAAGTTTTGACTTGGCAATTTTTGAGTTTCTAGGTTCCCTCTGCTTTCTCAGCAGATGCATATTGAAGTTATATGTATATCATGTTTAAATCTTTAACACTCAAGCTTTAGTCATTGACTGCCATGGCATATATTCCTTCTCATGTCAGCTTCTGGCCCTTGGTTTAAAAAAACTCTAAGAGCAGGCATTGTAGTCAACAATAAGCATGTCTATTTGTCAGACTTTGACCCTTATTCCATTAATGTGACATGTCCTCTACCCAACTCACCTTTCAAAAGTAGGCCAGGGTTCTGATATGACTTAGCCTATTCTAGAGGCTCTAAAGACAAATGAATTTTGAGACTTACAATGCAGTAAAAAAAAAATTCTAAGATTGAACCATAAATCTCAAAGAAAAATTAACATTTTCACAAATAAATCAACTTCATATCTCTGTGAACAAAATCACTTCATTGTCTCCAAAGAATGTCAATATTGACCTGTTGCCTGAATGTAGGATATACTAAATTAATTTACATGTCAACGTGCTAAGAATAATGTTTTTGTCTACTTGATTTAGTAAACTTACATAGTTCTAAACAGATTTGACCCTCTGATATCATTATTCAACACTACAAGACACATTTCCCTACAACTCATGCTCACGGTGATTCTTTAATGCATAATTAAATTAAAGTGACTATAACACATCGAGTTTACCTTTTCCCATTGGTATCATTGTTCCCATAAGGTTGTCATATAAAGATATGCTTACATGTTTATGTTAGAATCAGATTTCCAAATAAATATCCTTTAAATGAGTGCATAAAGTAACCCTTGGTTCAGAAATCTATGTACCGTTGCAATAAGAATGTGAGCGTGGTGACACATTCCTGTAATCCTAGCAACAAGGGACTAAAGGAGATGGATAGTAGCTTTGATTCCTACAAAGCATGGGCTACATATCAAGATCTTGTCCTAAAACAAATTCAGAAGGTGTGTGTGTGTGCACGCACGCACACACATGCATACATATAAGGTACAATAATAGTCAAAGACAAAGAGGTCATGGATTTGAGAGGAAGGGACTGGAATGGGACACATGAAGGGAAGGAAAGTAGGGTAGAAACAATGTAACCATAGTACTTATCCATGAAATTTTCAAAACAAAATAAAATTAAGAAAAAAGAAGATGAGAGTCTTCCATCCAGTAAAGCATGTCTGCAACCAAAGAAAATGTGGTACATATACACAATGGAGTACTACATAGCAGAGAAAAACAATGACATCATGAAATTTGCCGGCAAATGTGTGGAATTAGAAAATATTATCCTGAGTGAGGTAACCCAGACTCAGAAGGACAAACACAGTATGTACTCACTCATAAGTGGATACTAGATGTAAAGCAAAGGATAATCAGACAACAACCCACAACTCCAGAGAAGCTAGCTAACAAGGAAGACCCAAAGAGGGACGCATGGTCACCCTGGGAAGGGGAAATAGATGAGATCTCCATGAGTAAACTGGGGATGAGGGGTGGGCAATGGAGGGTAGGAGATGGGGGGTGAGAACATAAGGGAATGGGATGGTTGAACTGGAACAGGGATGGAGGGGGAAAGCAATGAAAGAGATACCATGACAAAGGGAGACATCATGGGGATAGTGAGAAACCCAGTGCTAGGGAAGATGCCAGGAGTCCCCAAGGATGACCCCAGCTTAGACTACTAGAAATAGTGGAGAGGGTGCCTGAGATGGCTTACCCCAGTAATCAGACCCATGGATACCCTAACTGTCATCACAGAGCTTCTCTCCAATGACTGATGGAAGGAGATGCAGAGATCCACAGCCAAACACCAGGCAGAGTTCCAGGAGTCCAATTAAAGAGAGAGAAGAGGGATTCTATGAGCAAGTGCACCAGGATCATGATGGGGAAACCTGCAGAGACAACCAAACCAAACTAGTGAGAACTCATGAAAGTTGGATCAATGGCTGTGGAGCCTGCATGGGACTGGTCTAGGCCCTCTGCATGGCCAGACAGTTGTATAGCCTGATCTGCTTGGGGGGACCCCTGGCGGTAGGATAAGAATCCAACTCTGGTGCATGAGGGGGAGTTTTGGGGCCCACTACCTATGATGGGACACCTCATGCAACTTTGAGGCAGGGAGAAGGGCTTGGACTTGCCTCTCTACTGGATGTGCCTCCCCATGGGAGGCTTTGCCTTCTTGTGGGGTGGAGTTGGGGGTGGGTTGGGAGGGGGAGATTTGGGGGGGGTGGGAGGACGGATGAGGGGGACCTTTGATTGATGTGTAAAATGAATGAAAATTTTTTCTTAATAAAATGGAAAAAATAAACTAAAAGAAATAAAACAAAAAAACCCAGTTGAACATGTTTACCTCAATGAAAGAAAAAAGTCAATACAGTGAAATGTGACATAACAGTAGATACCATGAAGATACTAATTGAGAAGGAGAAACAAGACACATCTTTACTTTAAAAGACAATACAGCATGTGTGTTTGTAAGAAAGAGAGAGAGGGAGACAGACAGATAGAGACAGATAGAGAGACAGAGACAGAGAGGAGAGTGTGGGAAGAAGCAACCAGAGATTTGTGAAATTTATTTGGTATTTAATAACATAAAGACTATTTTCATAATTCTTATGTAAGTTGGTTGCCTAGTACTTTTAACATAATTTGTTCTTAGACTCACAGGCACCAGGATGTCTTACCTCAGGAGGTAACTTTGCATTAAAGGAGGTATTAGTGGCCATACATCCTGATCCCTTCCCTGTCTGTACCTCTCTGGGAATCACAAAGACTAGCTTCAGGCCTGGGCTGTGAATCCACAGCCACCTCAGAAAGGTATAAGAAGGGACCAGACTTCTGTCATATGGATCCTGATTTCAGAGCCCCTGCCATGCTATGGTCTGGTCTGTCCATGGCATTAATAGAACTTATAATGAACTCTTTATCCTCAACAAACCATCTCAGGGATCATTTTGCTTTCAGGGCCCCCAGGGATAATTCAGGGTAACTGCCTTTCTTAACATTGGTGACCTTAACAAATGGAAAAGAGGTTTTTAGTAATAATCACAAATTAAATTGAAGGATTTTCATTCATTTCTAAATAATCTAAAAGGAGAGAGGAAGTTTATAAGTGAACTAGACAGAAGTTGAGTGCTGTCTGTTATTAATTGGTCTTTATTACACTATTTTTCTAATATTATGTCCATATCTTTAATTTTCAATAGTTAAAAACAATCATTAGACCTAAATATATTATACTGAACCTACTTAATGTATTTTATAAATCTTAAAAACATCCAGTAAAAAAATATTGATTCTTTAGCTGAATTAAAAGTAGAATAAACTATAAAATTACAAGAATGAAAATTATATATGTAAATGGAATTATAGCTAAGTAGGAAAGAAAAAAAGTGACAAAAAAAATTTAAAAAATATTCCAAAAGAAATCCCCAATGGGTAGAGATGTGGAGAGCAAAGGAAATCAGCAAAACACAGAACAAATAAAATGGCACAAATAAGGGGCAGTATAGGTTTAAATATAGTCACAATGAATATGGGTACATTTAATACGCCAGTTTAAAAACAGGAATTGCACTCTGTATTTTAAATGGATAGTCACAATCTGTGAATAACAGGTACATCTAAAATATGAAATACTTGGAATATGAAAATAGAAGCCTGCAATAAAAATGCAAAGTAAACTCAAGTCAAAGAGCCTTGTGTAGCTAAGTAAATAAAAGCCTTCTTAGACTGTAGAAGGCACAGTTAAGAAGAAAACAGAATCCACATGGTGTGAAGGGACTCCATAAATAACAATTTGAATCTTCCACAAACCAGTGAAATAGCCAGATTCTATGGTCTAAAACTCAATAGAAGGTGAAAGCTTTATAGTAAAAATTTTCAATACTATTTTCTACTGCTGAGGAAGAAAATGACACTTAACAGCTGTGAGAACAATTAAATTAAAAGTTAAAAAACTTGACTGAATACATAAAGGAGCCTCACAGTAAACTCAAGCTGTTTTCAGTATTTGAGCTAGACTACCATGCAGAAGAAGAAAATACACTGTAGTATCTCAAACCTGGATGACTTTAGAAGAGTTAATTTTATGCATCCAGCATTCTTACATCATAATTCATTTAGAAGACGTACTTTGTAAGACAAAACTAAGACAGAAATGTATTTTATAAGCTTGCTACAATCAAACATCATTTTTTTTCACTCAGGTAATTTCATACATGAATACAGTGTATTTAGATCATATCCACCCCTCACTCCCCCTCTAAGTCATCACAATATTACTTCCTAACCCTCCCCACACAGGTTCATGTCTTTTTCTTTTCTTTCATTACTAGCTTTTTTTAATAGCCCATGGAGTCCAATAGGGTTGCTCTATGCACATGGGTGTAGGGTGCCATCTACTGAAGCACTGATAACTTACCATGGAATACAGATAGCACTGGAGAAAACTGGGGAGTCGAGAATCTTAAGATACATATTTTAGTAACTGATGTGCCAAGCATGTAAGCATAATAAAAATTAAAGTGCTTAGGTTAGAACACTGTAATTTATAATTAATTGCTCCTAATGAATACATAATTACTTGTTAATGACATTGATCAGTAATAGTACTCATTATAGATATATAAACATTTGTGAAATAATTAGCACAAGAGCTATAGAACAATACAGAATTTAAAGATGACCCCACTACTGTGATACCCATGTGAAAGCTGTGCTAAGGACAGAAGCATGTGGCTGAGAATGCAAATGATATCTGACATCCAGTTACGCTCTGTAAACCAAAACTTATCCCAGCTGCCTTGAGTAGGAGGGGGAATCTCTGTATATTTTGCAGATACCATTTGTGGGTGAATGGGTATTCAGATCAATAGTTAACAAATAACAGAAAATTGTAGCTGAAGTTCTCTCCAGTCCTGCCTGGACCCACAGCCACTCAGACCCAAATAAACACACAGACACTTATATTATTTAAACTGTTTGGCCTAACGGCTCAGGCTTCTTGCTTTCTAGTTCTTATATCTTAAATTAATCCATTTCTATTCATCTATAAGTTGCCACATGGCTTGTGGCTTATCGATACTTTACATCTTACTCTCATGGCAGTGGCTGGCAGTGTCTCCTGACTCAGCCTTCCACTTCCCACAATTCTCTTCTCTGCTTAGCTCACCTCTACTGTACTTCCTGCCTGGCTACTGGCCAATCAGTGTTTTATTTATCAATCAATCATAGCAACGCATTTTCACAGCACACAGAAAGACATCCACAGCAGAAAATTCCTAGGATAACCTATCAGAGGACACAAAGGAAGAGGAGAAGGGAAGAAGGTATGGCAGGTATGCACATCTTCCTCTCCAACCACCACTTAGATCAGCAATTCTAGCAACAACAAATGGCTCCAAGAGAAAAGCCATCTTTCAGAGACGGTACCTAGTTCTCCAACTGTCTCTGAAACAAAGGGAAATCACTACTTGAATGACAATCAACTGATACCAATAGCAAGATACACCAGATATTGAAATTACCAAAATAAATCAGTCATTGCATTCATCACCTAGCATTTGTTTGAAATGAATGAAAAATAGAAAATCCTAGAAATGAAATGGGGGTAATAAACAATAAACAAATGATGAATCATTGATTAAAGAAAACTGAAGACAAAACAGCAGAAAGACCACTGTTCACTGCTATGGGGTATTAGTACACTATGTGAAGGTGTATTGCTATGATTGGTATAATAAAAATCTGAATGGCCAATAGCCAGACAAGAGGTATAGGCAGGACTTTAGGAGATGGAGAAGACTCTGGGATAAAGAAAAGGGAGACTCTAGGAGACACAGAAGAAGTAGGATAGGTGATAGGTGACAGAATGTAGATAATAAAAATGGGTTAATTTAAGTTATAAGAACTAGTTAGGAACAAACCTAAGCTAAGATCAAGCTTTCCAAATTAATAATAAATCTCCATGTCATTATTTGGGAGCTGGCTAGTGGGACAGAAAAGGACACATTCCAGTTCACAAGTTGGAATGATTCATATTGCTGAAATGACCCTACTACCGAACACCTCTATAAAAAATACCAATGTAATCTTCAGAGGTGTGGAAAACTAAACACTAAGTTTTTTTTGTAAAACAACAACAACCAAGGAATAATCCCTGATCAATTGAGGCCATCTTGATCTAAAATAAATTAAGAAGTGTTATAGGACCTTCCTTTAAAGTGTACTACAAAAACATACTACTCAAAACTCCATAATGGACTGGTATCTTAGTCAGGGTTTCTATTGTTGTGATGAAACAAAATGACCAAAGGCAGTTTAGGGAAAAAGGGTTTATTTGGCCTGCAGTTCTGTATCAATGTTCATCACCAAAGGAAGTTAGGACAGGAACTCAAACAGGAAGAAATCTGGAAGCAAGAGTTGAGGTAGAGGCCACGAAGGAGTGTTGCTTACTAGCTTGCTCCTCATGGTTTTCTCAGCCTGCTTTCTTACAGAACCCAGAACCATTAGCCCAGGGATAGCACCACTGACAGTGAACTGGTAGCTCCCCTGTCAATCACTAATTAGGAAAATGCCCTACAAGATTACTTACAGCCTGATCTTATGGAGGTTTTTTCTTAATTGAGGTTCCCTCTTCTCAGACGACTTTAGCATTTTTCAAGTTGACATCAAATTATCCAGCACAACTGACTCCTTGTCAACTTGACACACAAACATGTCACTGTTAGGCTATATTCTATCTTTTCTTGTTCATCCCCAAGACATCACAGCATAAAACATTTTACATACTTTAAAAGTCCCATAATCTTAACAAATTCAAACTTTAAAATTTAGTCTCTTTAAAAAATCTTTTAAAACCTGAAATCTCTTTTAAAATTCATTCTCTCAACTGTGTCTACCTGTTAAATAAAAAATAATTGAAATATGTCCTTACTTCAAGAGGGAAGTGCCAGGGCACAGTCACAATCAAATCAAAGCTAAACCAAAACACAACAGTATAAATAACTCCATGTCCAATATCTGGGATTTACTCATTATCTTCTGGGTTCCTGTAAAGGGCTTGGATCATTTCTCTGGATTAGCCCTCTGTAGCACACATAGCTTGTCTTGCAGGCTCTGGTAGGCTCAATCCCTCATTGCTGCTATTCTTGGTAGCCATCCCATGGTACTGGTATCTTTAAAATATTGGGATCTCTTCTGCAACGGGCTTAACTTTCATCAATATCCTCTCCTGGGGCTCTCTTAATGGTTCCAAACCTTAACTCCTCTCCGTGACACCTTCAAGTCTGGACCTTCAACTGCTACTAAGACTGTAACTTCTCCAATGGACTATCATGGCCTCTCATAGTGCAAAGCCTTAGATGCTTTTCATGACCTCTTAATGCCTTCAAACCACTTTGGTGTCTCTTACACATTACCATGTTAGGCTGCCAGTATGAGGCATAACCTTGGCAGCCTCTAGAACACAGCTTCTGTGCTCTCATTCTGAGGAAACACTTCCTAGAAGATTTCACCACAGTGATGTTAGTCTCTTCTTAATCAGCACTTATTTCTTAGCTCCAGGACACTAGCATCAATTGTCCCAATAAAGCAAATACTTTACTTCAGTGGTTCTGTTCACTTGTTAATCATAATTGATTCTTTAACCTCAGCTAACCAGAACAACAGCTCTGCAACTCAAAATGGCCGACATTCCTTATAGAGTCTTTATGTGGCTCTCAAACTTCCCTCTATAGCTTCACATGCCAGGCTTTCATCATTTGCATTGTTTTCAACATTCTTATCTTCCAAGCTCCCGTAGAAAATCATACCAAGCTTTTAACACTCAATAGATTTTTCTAGCTCATATTTCCAAAGTCCTCATAATCCTCCCCCAAAACAACATGGCCAGGTCGCTCAGAGCAATAACCCAGCATCTTTGCATAAATGTATAGAACCCAAGACCACAAGCCCAGGGGTGCCATCATCCATAGTGAACTTGACCCTTCCCCATCAATCTCTAGATTAAAAAATTCACTACAGGCTTGCCACAGCCTAATTTTATCAAGACGTTTTTGTAATTGAGGTTTCCTCCCCTCAGATGACTTTTGCTTGTACCAAGTTTGCATCAAACTATCTAGCACAACTGGCGAGATGACTCATTGTGCAAAAAAAAATTACTGTGCAATTAAGAAGACCTGAGTTTTAATCACTAGAACCCATGTAAAGCTAAGTCAATAACCCAGCAAAATCCAAGGTAGAAATGAGAGATTGCCTGGAAAATGGTTGGCCAGCTAGCCAGGAGTATGCATCTTTGAAAAACAAAGAAGAGACTTTGTCCCAAACAAGGTGGAAGGACAGGGCTAACACACAAGGTTTTCCTCTGACTTCCACATACAAACTATGATACACATATAACTTGCAACAACACAATACATATACATACTGACACAAGAGGTTTTTAGAAGTGTATTATTGTCATAAATAAATGCATGTATATCAATAAATAGTAGTAAGAAAATGAATATCCACTTCCAAGAGCATGAAGATAGATGCCTACATTTCATAAGTTATACAACTCACATCAAGATGGATTAAAGATCTGAAACTAAGAAAATACTGTAAATAAAAACAATGGGAAATGCTTAAGGGGCAAGGTTTTCTGTTTTGTTTTCTTTTCTTAACAGATCCCTAAAGCATGGGAAACAAAAATGAAAGAATATAAATTTTATTACATCAAATAAAAGCAGTCTACACAGTGTAGACACAATTGTCAGAATGGGGGAAACTTTCAAACTATTCTGAATGAGAGAAAATATTGTACAGTATAAAGACAACTTGTGGAGTGAGAAAAATACTTTTGTTATTAAGAATGCAAAATTAGCTGTATGTAGTAGCATACCCCTTTGATTTTAGCATATGAGAGCAGAGGCAGGTGGATTTCTCTGAGTTTGAGACCAGCCTGGTCTACATAGAGCATTCCAGTCCAGCCATGGTTATATCAGGACCTTGTCTCAAAAAACAAAAAGGCAAATAATTCTAAAATCTCAAAGGCAAAACTGAAAAAAAATCATAAAGTGGAATATATCTAAGAAATTTCTTAAAGAAAGATGTATAGATAGCCCAAAGATGTTAGTATAACCAAGTAATAAAGAGTATGAAGACACTTCAAAAGATTTAAAATAGAGCTAACATATGCTCCAACAATCCATTACTGGGCATATATCTAAATGAAAATGAAATTGGTATATCAAAATCATTTTCACTCCCATGCTGATTGAAGCACATTTACAGTATCCACCAAAAACTGAAATCAACTTAAGTGCCTATCAACCAGTGAGTCGACGATATAGACAATGGACTATTTATTACTCACCCACAACAACATCTGCAATCAACACAAGAGGACCTGAGTATTATCATGAGAAGTG
This sequence comes from Peromyscus eremicus, assembly GCF_949786415.1. Lineage (NCBI taxonomy): Eukaryota > Metazoa > Chordata > Mammalia > Rodentia > Cricetidae > Peromyscus > Peromyscus eremicus. Next base: position 23,753,691 of record NC_081424.1, on the reverse strand, counting down.
AAATAGGAAAACACAGAAGGACAAGAACCTTGTAAACCTCAACTGTAATGAAGTCCAGCCAATGATGAGCTCATAGCACTTGAGAGTCAGTGATCCCTAGAAGCTGAGGTCAGTGGGCAAAAGGGAGATGGAGAAATGCTGGTCAATAGTCCTGTGTAATTGTGTGATAGGAGCAGTAAGTTCTGATGGGCACAGCAGCATAGCCATATAACAATATTGCATTTTAGCTATCCAGAATTTGGAAGAAATTATTTTAAAAGTTTTACTATCAAGGAAATAATGCTTAGGGAGACAAATGTTTCTGTAATGCCGACACACGTCTATACATTAAAGACAGCCCATTAACATGTGCTCAGGGTTTTATTTTTCATTTAAAATAAATTAAAAAGTAAAAATAGTCCAATGAAAAACATACAACTAAAGGTAAAATGGTAATATTTTTTAAAAAACCTCTAAACCAGTATCATTAATAAAAAAACAAGATTGCAGAGAAAAGGATTAGTGAATTAGGGAGAGATATAATACAATTTATCTTAATTAAATGAGGCAAAGTACAATAGATTGGATAAACAAGTTGATAGAGCTTTAAGTAACTATTAGAAAAAGCAAAGAACTCAATATTAATTTAATTTGTGTCAAAACATTAGAGAAAGAAGAAAACGCATCTAAAAAAAAATGTTCAAAGAAATATAGACTAACATGACAGCATCCAAAATTTGCCAAAAAGCAAAATACTTAGAGCCAAAGTAAGCAAATCCAAAAAAAGAATTCTATTCTAAGGCATATAATCATTACACTGCAGAGGACTTAGAGGAAATGTTGAAAGCAGTCAAGGAGATTTTATGGAGCCTACCAATTTAAAGGACAGCAAATCTTTCATCAGAAACCATGGTGTCCAGCAGAACACAAGACAAAATTCAAATGCAAAAGTTTTGTCATCCTTCCATGCCATATTTAGTGATGTCATCTTTCAGAGATGAAAATGGTAAAGGAAGAGAAATGAATTCAGCAGCAATACCACTTAAAATTGGGTGGAGAAGGTTCACAAGGCAGAAAGTGAATGGTATAAGAAAAAACTCGAGTCATCATCAAGGAGGGAAGGATGGAAAGAGCAGAATATGACTACGAATTGTCCTGCAAGTAGATGGTAATAATTATAGTAACTTGTAATAATAAATGCAGTCATATTGAAGTATCATTAGGGTAGAGGAACAAATATACAAATGAGTATACTACATTGCAAAGTTTTCAAATACTGGTAGTATCCTAGTTGATAACAATAAGCCACACACATTATAATATGAAAGACAACTACTAAAAATACTAAAAGAACTATACTCAAAAACCTAAATTAATCAGAATATAATCCTGAAAATTATTCAAGTCATTCAAAGGAAGGCAGCTGTCCTGAGTTTAATACTTAAATAAACTGCAATATAGCCATGCTGTGGCAGTTTTTTGGTAGAAATTTTAGGGTTTGTCTTAGTTAGGGTTTCTATTGCTGTGGAGAGACATCATGACCGTGGCAACTCTTATAAAGGAGAACATTTAATTGGGGTGAGGTGGCTCACTTACCATTCAGAGGTTCAGTCCATTATCATCATTGCGGGACATGGCAGCATGCAGGTAGACAAGGTGCTGGAGAGGTAGCTGAGAGTCATACATCTTTCAGGCATCAGGAAGTCCACTGGGATACTGGGCAGTATCCTGAGCATAGAAAACCTCAAAGCCTGTCCCTACAGTGACTACACTTCCTCCAACAAGGCCACATCCAAATCGACACCTCCTAATAGTGCCACTCCCTGTGAGATTATGAGGGCCAATTACATTAAAATACCACAGGGCCATTTAAGTATATTATCATCTGCAAATAAGGATACTTTTATTGCCTTCAACTGTCTTATTGCTCTAATAATTCAAACACTATATTGCACAGGTATGGAGAGAGAAGACAACCTTTCTTGTTCCTAATATTAGTGGAAATGCTTTGATTTCCTCTCCTTTTAGGTCCATGGTGGCTGTGTGTGTTTGATATAAATCACCTTTATTATCTTAAGGTATCGTCCTTGTAATCCTAGTCTCTGCAGTATTTTTATCATGAAAGGGTGTTGGATTTTGTCAAAATCCTTTTCTGCATCTAATGAGATGATCACGTAATTTTTGTCTTTCATTCTGTTTGTATTGTGGACATTTGTGAATTTATGTATGTCGAGTCATCCCACCATCTCTGGGATGTAGCCTACTTGATCAAGGTGGATTAAATTTTTGGTGTGCTCTTGGATTTTGCTTTCAAATATTTGAGAATTTTTGTACTCATTTTTCATATGAGAAATTGTTTTGTAATTCTCATTCTTTGGTCTTTATGCAGTTTAGCTATCTGAGTAACTGATGCTTCATAAAAAGGATTGGGCAATGTCCCTTCTGCTTCGATTTTGTGGATTAATTTGAGGAATACTGGTATTAATTTTATCTTTGACATCTGGTAGAATTTTGCACTAAAATTTTTGGTTGGGAGACTTTTAATGACTGCTTCTATTTCACTAGGGGTTATAGGTGTATTTAAATACTTGAACAATTTTGATTCAACTTTGGTAAGTGATATGTATCAATAAAATTATCTGTTTCATTTTGCAATTTAGTAAAATATGTGTTTTTTTTGATTCCCTGGATTTCCTCATTATCTGATGCAATGTACCTAGTTTCATCTATAATTTTGTTAATTCTTCCCCTCCAACTTTTCATGAAATTGGCTAAAGGTTTGTCAGTATTATCAGATTTTTACAATAAAAAGACAAACTGTTTCATTGATAATTTTTATTGTTTGTTATTATTTTGTTTCTATTTTATTGATCACAGCCCCAAGTTTCATTATTTGTTACTGTCTAATTTAGGCATTATTTTTTTTTCTTTTTGTTCTAGAGCTTTGAGGTGTACCACTAATTTGCTAATATGAGATCTTTTCAAATTTTTATGTAGGCACTTAATGCTGTGAACGTAGTTTTTAAAGCCATCTTCACAGTATCTCATAAGTTTGGGTACATTGTGTTTTCACATTCATTATATATATATATATATATATATATATATATATATATATATTCTTAATTTTCAATTTTTTCTTAATTTCTGTCTTGGTCCATTTTTATTCAGTGGTGAGTTGTTCACCTCTCATGAGTTTGTAATCTTTCTGTTGTTTATGTTGTTGTTGATATACAGCTTTATTCTGTGGTGATTATATACAGTGTGTTATTTCAATTTTCTTGTATCTGTTGAGATTTGCTTTGCATTTGAGTATATGGTTAATTTTGGAGAAAGTTTTATTAGCTGCAGAGATGAAGATATATTCTTTTGTGTTTGTGTGAAATGTTCTGTAAAAGTCTATTGGGTCCATTTGGTTTATAATGTTAGTTAGCTCCAACATTTCTTTGTTTAGTTTTTGTCTGAATTATCTGTCTATTGTTAAAAGTGGAATATCGATTTGAGGCCAGCCTGGTCTACAAAGTGAGTTCCAGGAAAGGCGCAAAACTACACAGAGAAACCCTGTCTCGAAAAACCTAAAAAAAGAAAAAAAAGTGGAATATTGAAGTCATCCACTGTCACTGTATGAGGGTCAAAATGTAATATTATCTGCAGTAACTTTTCTTTTATGAACTTGGGTGACCCTGTGTTTGGTCCATAGATGATAAGAATTGCAATATTCTGTTGGTAGATTTTTTTCTTTGATGAGTGTCCTTCCCTATCCTTGAGTAGTTTTGATTTGTAGTCTATTTTGTCAAATGTTAAAATGGCTACACTTGCTTGCTTATTTGGATGATTTATTTGGAATATTTTTCCATCTTTTTATCATGAGATGATATCTATCTTTGACATTAAGGTGTTTCTTGGATACAGCAGAAGGATGGTCTATGTTTCCATATCCAATCTGTTAGTTGGTGTCTTTTTATTGGGGAACTGAGACTATTGATACTGAGTTATCAATGAGTGGTGTTTGTTGATTTCCACTATATTGTTCTGTGGTGGTGTGGGGTTTTCCCCTCTAAGATTTTTGGTTTTCTGGTCTAAGATTATTTATCCCTTGTCTTTTCTTTATTTAACACTTTTCTAAGTGTTATTTAACTAAGTCTGCTTTTATATTTGGCTTTCCCCCTTGCAGCTTTCCCTTCTTTCAAAATTCTTTCTTTGTTATGTACATTGAGTGTTTTTAACATTATGGTCCTAGGAGATACTCTTTTCTGGTCTTGTCTATTTGGTATTTTGTATGCTTCTTATACCTTGATATATACCTCCTTCATTATGTTAGTAAAATTTTCTTCTATGATTTTATTGAAAGTATTTTCTGTGCCTTTGGCTTAGGTTTCTTCTTCCTCTCTTCATATTATTATTAGGTTTTGTCTTTTCAAAGTGTCCCAAATTTCTTGGCTGTTTTGTGCCTGGATATTTTTTAGATTTAAAATTTTCCCTGACTGGGGCATCCATTTATCTATCTCATCTTCAATGCCTGAGAATCTCTCCTCCACCTCTTGTAATCTGTTGGTGAATCTTGCCTCTGAAATTCTTGTCCAATTTCCTCAATTTTGCATTTCCAGTTTTCCTTCATTTGGGTTTTCTTTATTGATTCTGTCTACTTTCATATCTTTAACAGTTTTATTTCACCTGAGTACTTGTGTTTTCATAGATTTCAAATGGAATTATTCATATCTTCTTTAAGGTCCATGAGCACATTCACAATAGATATTTTTAAGTAACTGTCTTGTGCTTCAGCTATGTTGCATTCCTCAGGGATGACTGTAGTAAGAATGTTAGACTCTAGTGAGGATGTACTCTTCTGGCTGTTATTGGTTATGTTTTTATGGTTTTAGGAATCTGGGTTTGGAATGATTGTAATTCTAGGTGTTGATATCTGGTCTTGTTTTTGTTGGGTAGGATTTATACTGCTTGGTTTCTGTCGCCACCTTTGGACTCTAGGAGTGTGTGGTAGCCATGGATTGCTTGGTAGGGAATGCTCCTGAGTCCCTTACCAGGTGTGATGATTGGGGAACCTGGGTAGAACCTGTTTATAGGTATTGGGACCTAACATGCAGGAATGGCGATGAGATAGAAATGGTGGGAGGCTGAAAGGGTTTGCTTGCAGGAGAAAAGCCTGGACTGCCAGGATGACCTGACTCCCTGGGTGGCATGATTTCAGGGTGTCCAGGGAGAGAGTGTCTTGGATATTTGCAGGCGGCACAAAGGGGAAGAATGATGATGGAAGAATGATTCCTTAGTATCCTAGTCAGTGGGTTTCTGGGGGAAGCCATTCTTAATACTTACAACGGAACACTAAACTTCTTTCAAGAGACCCTGTCTAATACGTTTAAACTGTACCCGAATCCTAGCCATCACAATTCATTCCAGTTACATTAAACAGAAATTCTGTTAACATGTCAGTGGTGCAACTTATTTGGGGGAAACAGTGAGGACACTAACCTTCACTTCACATTTTAATATTGTAAATGATCTTGTATCTGTGGTTTCTGCTTTTCAATGTTTGAGTAGAATGAAGAAAGACTTCCAAATACTATGTAAGCTAGTTTTTAGTATAGAAAAACATATGATAATTAGACACTTTTTTATTAGTCTTTACATTGAGCATTCTGATATTTGCAAATGTTTCAAGAGAGCAAAGCCTAAAAAGGTATAAGCCACTGCAGTGGGTGATCAGAGTATATGTATGTTAAGAGTCAGGGTGACTAATGTATATCATCATGTAACACAGTCATAAAATCTAGGTCATTTCAGTAGTTTTCTAATGCTACTTTCTCATAGGGTCACAACCAGTTATTTTAACCAATTTAAAGTGCACACTTCACTTTATAAGGCCAATCAAGCACTGCAATTGCTCACTAATAGAAAATTAGCACCTTGAGAGAGATGCTGGTCACTAATTATAGAGTACTATGCTCGTGAAATTGCCTCCTTCAACAAAATTAAGCCAAAATAATTAAGCATACTGAAGAGAAGAAAAGAGACCACCCTTGTTGCCAAAGATAGCACTTTACAAACTCATCCTCCTTTTCACCTATGTTTATTTCTCTGAGCGTGACTGTTAGCTCATTAAGCAAACAAAAAAAACCTCTAGTTAACTAAATCTATTTAAAAGTTTTTACCTTTCTACAGTTGTGAGAAGAAAAACTTTTATATTATTAGGAACTTATTCCCAGTATGACAGTAAATAGGCACCTTTCATGTCTCCCTCCCTCCCCCAAAAAAAGTTTATTTGATAATCATTCAGTGGGAATAGTGGCGTTCTAAATAAAGTCAAATTAGAAATGAGCTCTGTGCCGTGGATAGTCTGTGAGACCTTGGGGAAACCAATTTAAATTCAATGGGCCTCATTCTCCTCATTTGTGACTTGGTAGTATATGACCTACATATAAGGTTATTGTGCAGATTAAGCATGTCAGTGTGTAAACTGATTGACACTTTGTCTAAATCATTGTACCAAAATAATGAAAACAATAATGAGGGAATTTGGTTGTTTTCTTTACAGAAGCGCCAATTACCTGGATACACAGATTCAAACACAGATTGTGTTTTAGCTAAATAAACTATATTTAATGTGTATACGTGAAAAACATTTTCAAGGGAATGTTAACTTTCTAAAAGTTTAAAGTACAGGCCTAGAGAGATGGCTCAGCTGTTAAGAGCACTAGTTGCTTGTCCAGAGAAACTAGGCTGGAATCCCAGCACCCACATGGTAGCTCACAGCCCTCTTCAATTCCAGTTCTAGGAGATCTAACACCTACTTCTGGGATTCTTGGACACCAGGCATGCATGTGGTACAAAGACACTCATGCTGACAAAACAGCCATACCCATGAAATAAAATAAAAATAAAAGTTCAAAATAATACTCTTAATTGAATATAGTTCATTGCTTGATAAATGTGGCTTGTTATATTCTATATTTCATAGAATGACATTTATGTGTTTTATTCACCTCTTTTTTATATCTTAATTTTATTCTTAACTCTCTCTCTCTCTCTCTCTCTCTCTCTCTCTATATATATATATATATATATATATTCATGTGCACATACACATACATGTTTTTCTAAAATCAAGTAGGATAACCGGCTCAATTGTAGATGAGAAGCCAGGCGGTGGTGGCGCACGCCTTTAATCCCAGCACTCAAGAGGCAGAGGCAGGCAGATCTTTGTGAGTTCAAGGCCAGCCTGGTCTACAGAGCAAGATCCAGGAAAGGCGCAAACCTACACAGAGAAACCCTGTCTCAAAAGACAAAACAAAAAACAAAAAACAAAAAAAAAATTGTAGATGAGAGATGACCCATCAAACAAGCTGGTACATTCTCTATAGGTTCTACATAACATAAATATATATGTCTAAATTACTTGTACTGCAATTATATGATTTATGTCATAATTCTGAGAAAGACTGTTATAAATTGTGTCATAGCAAAATTCAGTCATAGCAAAAATATTAAACAAATTATAGTAGAGATAGTACTTAGTGAGTCCAAGGAGAATGTTAACTCTCTCAGATGCTTTAAACTAGAAATCATAGCGCAAAGTTCCTGACTATGGGAAACTTTACTATGGGAAAATCCCTTTTATGAAAACCTGTATCCATGAGTCAGAGTTAAGAATGATGAGTACTAATTCCTTACAAAAGGAAGACAGAACCTGGCAGGGTTACTTCTAAATGCAAGAACAGTAGCTTCAGAAGTATACAATGGTCTTTTAATTAAAATTGTAGTTTTGGGGTCGAGTCAAGATGTGTTGAGAACAGAACATTTGTCAGAGCTAGATCTAAGCAAATCTGTGAAATGGACTGAATATTTGCCACTTTTGTTTCCTTCCTGATGATTTTCTCCACCCAAGGCATATTACTTTGTCTCCCAATAGGTTATACACTCTTAACTGTCACTAATTAAGAAAGCAAGATAATTCCCTCTAAAGTGCTACCATTCTCCCAGAAGTATCATAGAGATTTTTGCTGACTCAGAGTCTTCCATTTCCAAATGACCTAGTAGTATTATCATTAGTACTCATGTATATATTTTTGGACACAGAAACTTTCTTAACATTACTAAAACCAGTCAGCATTGTGCATTGACAATGTCTACATGAAACTAGTCACTTGTCACATTTTCTTGCTTTCCATAGAACAGACAACACATACACCTGTGTACATACACGTGCACATTTCTCTAGACTAAAACAGGATAATGGGCTCAATTCTGGGTGAGAGGGGCTCCATCAAACAAGTTGCCACCAGCTCTGTAAGCTCCACAGCCTTCTCCTGCACTTACAACATGAAATATACAACGTGAGCAACTGCTTGTTTTGAAATAACTTTAGCAGTCAGAGGAAAAGAGCTCTTGGGAGGCTTTCTTTCCATGGTGTCTTGTGGGAAGGGAGGATAAGATTTCTCATGGAAAATGCATCTTAAACTCTAATGTACACATAACTTTATTTTAACAGTTTTTCCTGTGAGTCTCTCCCTTGTTCTCACAGCATCAGACATTCTTATTTATCTTTAGGAGAAATCCAGAATGTTCGATAGGGTACCACTTTTTCTATGTAGCTACCGATACTCTGAAGACAAAGCTGTCTTCCTCAGAAAAGCCATTCAGTCATTGCAATCAAACTCAAATTATCATTGTTAAACTAATCTGTACTACTACTCTTCTATGATTCTGAAGTGGGTTCCCTTCCCCCTTTGAATTTTATCAGCATATAATAATTGTTACATATGTAATAAAACAATTGCTTTCATTATGAAATGTTTGAACATGCATGACATGGGTGCAATGTATTTTAACATATTCATTCATAACATAACTGTTCCACTCTGATCTTCCACCCTTTCCCGGCTATTCCCCTTACTACTTTTAAATCTTGTTCTTTGTTTATTACTTCGTGTTTGTGACCAATTATGTTTCATTAGGGTTCTTATTGTTAATAAAAATACATTTTTTGAAAAATAAGGAAATGAATACAAGATTTAAATACTGCTTTTCATGAAGAATAAGCTAAGTCCATTTTTTTTCCACATTCACACAATAGTAAATTTTCTTCTAGGATGTTTGCAGTTGTCTCTTTAGAATTTATTATTCCCTCTTGGAGCCTATAACCAGGCAAGACTTCCAGTGGAGGGATTGGGGCAGCAACCCAACCACAAATTTACAGTTTGTCCTGCCTACAAGGTGTGCTTAGATAAAGATGGTACAGAAATTGTGGGAGTGACCAACTAATGACTGGCCCGGTTGGAGACCCATACCCTGATAGGCAGCTCACCCCTGAGGGCTAACACTCAGAGGCAGGATACCCCAGAGACCTGGGATAGAACCAAACCTGACTGACTGACTGACTGACTGACTGACTGACAAAAGAAAGAAAGAAAGAAAGAAAGAAAGAAAGAAAGAAAGAAAGAAAGAAAGAAAGAGAAAGAAAGAAACAAAGAAAGAAACGAAGAAAGGAAGGAAGGGAAAGAAAGAAAAAGAAAGAAAGAAAGAAAGAAAGAAAGAAAGAAAGAAAGAAAGAAAAAGAAAGAGAGAGAAAGAAACAAAGAAAGGTTTGAAGAAAGGAAGGAAGGGAAAGAAAGAAAGAAAGAGAGAGAGAAAGAAACAAAGAAAGAAAGAAACGAAGAAAGGAAGGAAGGGAAAGAAAGAAAAAGAAAGAAAGAAAGAAGAAAGAAAGAAAAGAAGGGAAAAGAAAGAAAGAAAAGAAGTCAATGAAATGACTCCTAATGATATTCTGCTCTTTTCATGGATTGATGCTTAGCCCAACTGTCATCAGAGAAGCTTCATCCAGCAACTGATAGAAACACATGTGGATATCCATTGTCAAACATTAGGAAAAGCTCAGAGAATCCTATGAAAGAACAGGAGGGAGGATTGGAGGAGCCAGAGAGGTAGAGGACACCACATGAAAATCCACAGAATCAACTCACCTGGGCTCACAGGGGCTCAGAGACTCAACTGACAACCAAGGAGTTTGCATGAGACTGACTGAGACCCTCTGAATATATGTTACAGCTGTGTAACGTGGTCTTCTTATGAGACTTCTTGTGAGAGCAAGGCTGTCTCTGACTGTGTTGCTTGCTTTTGGGACCTTTTTCTCCTACTGGATTGCCTCATCCAGTCTTAATAGGAGGAGCCTAGTTTCACTGCAATTTGGTATACCTTGGCTGGCTAATATCCATGAGAGACCTGCCTGTATCTGAAGAGAAACAGTGGAGGAGGAGTGGATGGGGGAGGGGAGGAGAGAAGTAGTGGGGAGAAATTGGGAGTAGGGGAGGGAGGAAAAACTTTGGTTGGGATATAAAAACAAAAAAAAATGATTTTTTTTCCATACAGTATATTCTGATTATGGTTTCTACTACTCCAACTCCCCCAAGATCCTTCCTACCTCCCCTCCAATCCAAATCCACATCTTGTCTGTTTCTTATTTTACAAAAATAAAAAGACAACTAATGAATAATAAAAAAATAAGATAAAAAAACAAAGAATCTGGAACAGATCAAAACAGAATAAAAAGAAAAAGCAGAAGAAACATGAAGATGCAGAGACATACACATTGGAACACCCAGGGATCCCCTGAAAACACAAAACTAGAAGCCATAATATATACACAAAGGACCTGTAAAGGAAAAAAGAAAAGCCCTAACACAATGTTATGAGACAAAGAACCTCCAAAGATGCCACTTAGTTCATTTTATGTGGGTCATCTACTCCTGGGCATGGGACTTGCCCTTAAGAGTGATTTTTATCCCGTGTGAGATTCCATTGGAGAGAACTATTTTTTCATTTCATTTGTGGGTCGTGATGAACTGGAGGAAACTAGGTTAAGGATAGGGGTTTGTGTCCTCCTCTTCTTTCATGGCCAGGCACCCACCTGGTGCAGACCCATGCATGCATTGTGTATGCTGCCACAGTCTCTATGAGTTCACGTGTGCCTCGTTCCTGCTGTGTGTTTGAAGGCCTTGATGTTCTCCATCCCCTCTGGCTTTTACAATCTTTTTGGGTCCTCTCCTGCAGGGTTCCCTGAGTGGTGAATTAATGGAGACATTCCACTTGGAACCCAGTGTTCTAAGTCTCTCTGCACTGTTTCCAGTTCTGGGTCTCTATTTATCCCCATCTACTGCAGGATGAAGCTTCTCGATAATGACTAAGCTATGATCTATGAGCACAGCAGAATATTATTAGGAGTCCTTTTGTTGCTACCTTCCCTTAAGAGAGCAGTAGCATTTGTTTTTTTCCCTAAGGCCTATCTAGTCTCAGGTTCTTGGCCACCTAATTGATATTAGGAATTGATATTCCATTTCATCAACTGGGCCTCAGCCCAATCAGATATTGGTTAATTGTTTCCAAAAGTTGTGTGCCACCGTTGCACTAGTATATCTCACAGGAAGGTCACCTTTGTGGATATAACTTGACTGGTGTTTATCTTTCTCCTCTGGTAACCTTCAGAGTATGCTCCATGTGATGGTTTGAAGGAAAATGATCCCCATAGGTAGTGGCACTAAAGGAGGTGTGGCTTTGTTGAAGTAGGTGTGACCTTGTTGGAGGAAGTGTGTCACTGTGGCTGTGGGCTTTGAGGTCTCCTTTGCTCTAGCTATGCTCAGTGTGATACACAATTGCCTCTCCTGCCTGTGGATCAACACATAGAACTTACAGCTCTTTCTCCAGCACCATGTCTGCCTGCATGCCACCATGCTACTTGCCATGACGATAATGGACTCAACCTCTGAACTGTAAGCTAATCCCAGTTAAATGTTTTCCTTCATAAGAGTTGCCATGGCCATGGCATCTCTTCACAGCAATAGAAACCATAACTAAGACAGAAGTTGGTACCAGGGCCTGGGGTTTTTCCATGATAGGCCTGACTGTGCTTTTGTTTGGAGAGATTTAGACTTTGATACTTTGGATTAGGAAAGCAGTGGAATGAGTTAAGTGCTGCTTACTGAGCCATACTATTAGGAACAAGGAAGACAGTGGTGCCGAGGGAAATTTGAACTGTGGGGGGCCTGGCTCAAGAGGTTTCAGAGGAGAACAATTTCAGTATGTTGACTAAAGATTATTCTTGTGGTATTTTGATGAATAATGTGGCTGTTTTTGCCTTGTCTGAAGAGTCTATCTGAGGCTAAAGTGAAGAGATTTGGATTAATTCCGTTGGCAGAGGAAATCTCAAAACAGCCTAACATTGACTCTGTCATGTGGTTATTAGTGTTAACTCTAATAAACCTTTATTAGATTCTAGGCCCACTCTACAGGGTATGGTACTGAAATCTAGACAATGCACATGCTGGAGGAGCCACAGACCCTAGTGTAGAGCCTAATATTGTTGTTTTACTAAATGTCCATGGTGTCAATCTATCCTCTAAATATTTGTGTTTATATTCATAGTTCAGTGCTGATCTCACCCCTGGTTAGAGAAGTTTCTGTTTACATTGAGTAAATGTAAATACACAGACTCATGACTGGCTAACATGCTAAGAGCATGGATTGTTGAATGCTCAGCCTTAAACAGGACATCTTTATCTCCCTCCAAACACAAATACATGTAACAGAACATAAAATTCAATAGAGTAGAAGGCACAATAAGAGAACTGATGAAGAGACTTTTCTTTTACATACAGTTGGGAACAAATACAGAATTACAGGAAGCAGAAATCAGTGAGTAGGAGATAACACTTTTGCCTGGGTTAGAAGTCCACAAAAAAATCATTTTCCAGCTAGACTAGTCAAGAAAGACACACTTGGTTTATGAAAGAATGTGTGAGTGAGAACAGAGAGCCAGCCTGTTCGTGATATGTTTTACAAATTGTGACACACCGAAAATGTCATGGAATGGGACCTTGTGGGGACAGACCAGAAACAAAACTGGGAAGAAAATAATATGATCAGATTGTGAGATAAGCAGGGAGGGTGGCCAGGTCAGAGAGGAGAGATCAGTAATAAGTTTTATACTGTCCAAGAGGTGGGGAAAGAAACAGAGGCTTTGAACCTGGAAGCAGACAGAGTTCTGACCTCATTTTATTCTCCCTTTCAGTGATGTGTTTTTGTATTTTCCTCCTATGTAAAATTTGTTTGTCAGATAGATATATTTTAATCAGAAGAGTCTTAGTTCTCTAGTTCCACCAAGGGAGAACTGGGAGAATGGGCAATCAAGGGAGTGATTTACATCTCCAGGGACTGAAAGGAGAGCTGAAAGGTCATTGCTCTATCCTTTGCACCACGGAGCAGGCAAACAAGGAGAAAGATCAAGAGTTGCACTTTTCCTACTTTAATGATGATCCTGTCCAGGTTCTTTCACAGCAGACAATGCTTTGCATAATTGGACCCTATTTAGCATGCAAGCCTCATTCTTTGGCCCTCCCCTGGTGTGGACGATCAGCTTTGGTCTTTCTGTGGGAATTTTAACAGCCTGAACTTACCGTTCTTTTCATCCTTCTCTTCCTTCTCGCAATCTTATCACTACTTCAAATCATAAACATCTTATTTCTGATTCCTTCTTAGACTGTAATTCTCATTCATTCTTTCAATGCAGGTAGAATCTACTCTAGGAAGCTTTGGCTGATTATTTTGAAACTGGCCATCTAAGAAAATGCCTCCTTTGGGGCAGTTTAAAAATCAACCAGTGAGGAACAGTAATTATAACTCATGTATGTCCTGCCATTACAATACATCTAGTCTGATAAGGGGGTCACATTTTACCATATTCATTTCTCACAACAAAATTTAGCATATGAGGATCACCTTTACAGACATACCTCTTGAATATAACTCTTTGGAAATCATTTAAGAATTTTGTTCAACGCATCTGGATATGAAATTTCATTTGACTTGATTGTCCCTGATCCCAACATTTACCAAATTCTTCTTAGATTAGATATAAGCTCAGCCAACTTCATCAGATAGTGATATTTGTTCATAAGTAAAAAATAAATAAATAAAAAGAGTAGAATAGTTAAGAATGTGATGGTGTAGAACAGTGATTCTCAACCTTCCTAATGCTGTGATCCCTTAATACAGTTCCGCATGTTGTGGTGACCCCCGATAATAAATTTTTTTTCATTGCTACTTCATGACTTTAATTTTGCTATTGTTATAAATCATAATCTAAATGTCTAATATGCAGGATATCTGATATACAATCCCTGTAAAGTCTTTGTTCGATCCACAAATGAGTAATGACCCACAGGTGAGAACCATTGGCGTGGAGGGTGCTGGCCACCTAAACAATCTAACTTCCCTCAAGACTAGTCAACCAGTGCCTTGTAGAGATTCTGGCCAAATGTAAACTATGTCTAATTTTCTCTTTCGCATTAGCCAGTAACCTGTACTTCTCTCTTTCTTAGAGAGATAGAGAAAAAACTTGACCATATATAGAGATAGCATATATGTATATATTCAACTTCTGTGTTTCTCTGAAGATTAATGTGTTTTGATATGTGGACATTTGAATATGACAGTACTGAAAGATTGGGTATTAGTGTGATGACCAGGTTGTGAGGGTAAAACACTCACCAAGTGAATAAATGCTTTCATTAGAAAGACCTCAGACAGTGTACTGTGCTTTAGGCCTGTGAGAAGATGGCAAGTGAGAAAGCAGGTCCTCAGCAGACACCACAGCTGCCAGCACTGTGATCTAGGGCTTTCCAGCTGCTAAATTGTGAGAAAGGGATTTTTGGTCTGTAAGCCACCCAGCTGAGAGCATTCTGCCCTAGAACCCTGAACTAATGCAATATTTAATATGAAACCTTCTGATTTGCAAGTCTCATAGTTAAATTCAAATAATAAAATAATCCTTTTCAGGCCAATAGTATACCAAGTGAATTAATTTATCAATTAGTTAAATTATGATTTATCTTGTAATTATTTAAAATTTTAAGTACTTATTTGTGCTACTATTATTTCCTAAAATATATTTCCAGCCCTCTAGACTAAAAGTCCAAGAGGGCCTGCATTATGTATGCTTTATTCAATCTCATATTTGATGAGTTAGAGTAGTTCATAAAAAGAAACATGGGTTTTGAGCCCTCTTAGACAGAGACCCACTTAAAATTTTTCACTGACCAACAAACAACCACTGGACAACTGTTCACCATTTGTGTGCCTTACTGCACAAAATGTACTTATTCATAACCTGTTTATTGTATTATTCTGAGGCCAAAGTACAACAATAAAGATAAAATGCTTAAGATGATGGTTGTTCATTATAGGATGTTTTCCCACTGATGAATGGGAGCAGTCAAATAAATACCATCCTACAATCAACTTTTGTGTGGTTTAGTGCTCTACAGTTACAGTGGTAGATAAACTTGACAAAATTCAAAGACCATATCCAAAGTTTATGCATTTCAGTTTGTGTGAAGGGAAGAAAACTGAACAAGTGAATTTCATGGTTCCATGAGAGAAAGAGCAAGAAATAGGTAAAGGAGTGGTGTGAATAGGACCACAGGCTAGAATGGTATTATATGATGTAGCTTTTCCCTACATCCCTAGAATATAATATATAAAATAAATATGTTTAAAGAAAATGAAAACTCAATTTATTTCTAAGTGTTTTATCACAGAAACATGAATAATAAGGGACACTTCTATTGAGTCTGGTAGACAAACTTTAAGTTCTAGATTCTGGTTTTCTGTTTTGTCTATAAATGATATGCATGTTATTTATGAGCAAGTATAGACAGCCTATACTTTGTTATTAAAGGTTGATTAGAACATATATGAAAAAGAAACTTCTATACCTTCCTTTAAAATAATGTTTCAGTAAAAATGGTGGCACAAATCCATGTATAAAAAAGAAAGACTCTCTGCAAAAATATCCTTTCAGTGTTTTGAAATATTCAGTGGCATTTTTATATTTCAGTTTTAGACTTTGTATCTACAGTGACAGCTATTTTATTTTGCTGTACAACAGAAAGAGATGACAATGTGCTTAAGGGAATTTGATCCAATTAGTATTACAATGCCGGCCTTTAGTAGAACGCTCCAAATGAATTCAGAGTAGGATGGAAATAGATTGGTTATGCATATTCTGAAGGTTCAAGAGTTTTACATTTTTAACTTCAAAATTACAAGCAAGTATATTATAAGATTTTATAAGAAGAGTTGTTCATAGCTCCAGCGAATCATCTCAATAAGCAATTCTTAGGGGATAAATGCAATCAAAAGAAGCTAAATTACACAACGAAATTAACAGTATGGATTTACTAAATTCCTACCTTCTAAATACATTAATATAGCCAAAGATTTATTTCTTGCTATGTGCATAAGCAGTTACAATGCACAACAGTTAAATCACACCCTCCAATGTTCAATTTGTCATATAACTTGTACAATTATTATATACATCATCTCCATGAAATTATCTCCATAGTCATTAAAGGGATTACACTACTATCTCTTGATTTTTAAACGAATTTTAAATGTATATGTAAGCAAAATGATCTAGGTGCCAAATAGAACCAAATAAACTTGCTCTTTATTTTATTCAAGGTAACTCAGTTATTCCCCTATGGTCATATTGTAAGGGACAAGACCAGGAAAATAATTTCAAGTGCATTTCATAAGTCAAGGAAGTCTTGGAATGAAGAGATATATAGTTTATACACTTGGGCTTTATTTTACATAGTAAATCATTTTCCAAAATAGTATATGCAAGTTAGCAAGGTAAAGAATTTACTAATCTTTACAAGTTAATATTTCCAAGAAAATCTTAATTTCAATCCTAGCACCAAGAAAAAAGTGTCCAAATCCATCCCATGGTTAATAAACAGAAAGTATCTATAGGCCCTTGCTTTACTTAGAAAATGTCTTTGGATGACAGCTCATGTATTTGGGACTCATACTCAGACAATATGCTTCAAGTTGTTGTTATTTCTGTGTGCTAGCCTACTGACTTTTGCATATGCTCCTACAGCTTGGAAACCACTCATTCCCGATGTCTCCAGAAGGGACCACCAGTGTTCTGAACGTTTCTTAAACTTGGTACTAAGGGACTCCACTCCTGAAGTGTTCCCTTCCCCTTAGGCATTATCAATTTTTCCTCTAACTGAATTTAGTCACAATATCAAACAATATTTGTTATTTTCCTATTTAAAGGAAACCAACAAAACAAATCCACCCTTGATGTTACATCTCTTCCCAGCTAGTTTCATCCTTTTATTCGCTGACATAAAAATTGTTTGAAGTTTTACTTTTTTCTGTCTCTACTTTTCGAAGAAAATTTGTTTTTTAGTTTGTGTGTGTGTGTGTGTGTGTGTGTGTGTGTGTGTGTGTGTGTACACAGCTATAAGTATAAGTGGTTCCTCACAGGCCAGAAGAGGTCATTGGCGTGGTAACCAATAACCTCTCAACCACTAAGTATAAATTTCCCTCTACTTGCCTAGTCCACGCTACCCAGATATTTGACTCAAATGATATTCTAAATGTGTTTTCATAAACATATTTATCATATGCGTATCAGAAGACTTTAAATAAAGCAAATTTTCCCCCTTGGTTCAGCTGAAGGCTTTAATAGAGAAATGGGACAGGGATCCCCTAGAAGAAAGAGGGACCTCTACCAACAGACGACCTTCAATCCTAAACTATAATCCCTCCCTAGTTTGTAGTTTGCTGGTCTACCTCAGGTTTTAAGCCTCTAAGTCTTTACAATTGTGTGAGCCTTTCCTTACTACTTTTATCCGTTTGTTTTCAACTGAAGTGTAAAATAATTACAAATTAATTTCATAACATACGATGGTACTTGTGAGTAGAAGCATAAAAACACAAACACAATGTATGCACTACATAGATTGAAAGAGAAGGACGAGCTTCAAAAAGCCAGCTCATGCACCAGAGATAGATCCTGATCCTACTACCAGGGGCCCCCTTAAGAAGACCAAGCTACACAACTGTCTTACTTATGCAGAGGGCCTAGTCTGGTCCCATGGAAGCTCCAAAGCTGTTGATCTAAAGCTCATGAGATCTCACTAGCTTGGTTCAGTTGTCTCTGTAAGTTTCCCCATCGTGATCTTGATTCTCCTTGCTCATAGAATCCCACTTCACTCTCTTCGACTGGACTCCTGGAGCTTGGCCTGGTGCTTGGCTGTGTATCTCTGCGTCTGCTTCTATCAGTTACTGGATGAAGGTTCTATGATGACAGTTAGGCTATTCACCAATCTGATTACTGGGGTAAGCCAGCTCAGGCACCTTCTCCACTATTGCTAAGTAGGAAGCCCATTACCTATGGTGGGACACCTTGCACAGCCTTGATGAAGGGGAGGGGCTTGGACCTGCCTCAGCTTTGCTGCCTCAACTTTACCAGGCTTTGCTGACCCCCAATGGAAGGTCTTACCTTTTTGGAGGAGGGAATGTAGGGTGGGTTTGAGGGGAAAAGCTGGGGTGGGGAGTGAGAGGAGGGAAAAGAGGGGCATCTGTGGGTGGTATGTAAAATGAATAAAAAATTTCTTAAAAAAGAAAAAATACTTGAATTTAAAAAAAAAAAAGAAACGGAAAGATGAAATAAAATTTTGATTATCAAGATCCCCAGGGCTGTGTTGGATGTTGGGTCTCAAGCAGCAGTGTGACTAAATGCACAGATCATCTCAGAGGGGAATTTACCTTTCAAAGATGTCTGTGTATAAACGAAGATACTGCAGAATCAAGCTCACTTTGAGGCTAAGGACTTTGTGCAACCTAAAAAATATTGACTGATAACAAAAGTGTTCCATATGTGTCTATTTTGATCAAATTTTTAAATAGGTACATAAATTATATAAATAAGTAATATGCTTGTTTCTGTGAATTTAATTCAAGTTAGCTGTTGGTAATTTACAAAATACTTGATTTAATAGTTTCAGCCTCTTCATGTATTTACCTTATTATTTTCAAGAGTTTTAATTCTGCCTACAAAAATGTCATATTTTAAAATATTAAAACTCTCAGAAATTCAGAAATAAATAACCTAACTCTAAAATGAGTTGATATCAATTCAACTGTTCTTTGGAATCACTTTAGTTAAGGGCATCTGATGTTCCTGTGGAATAAAAATAGTTCATTTATAATTTAACATTGTAATAATATACAAGCTTTATTCATGATGCTTGCAGAAGGCATGTATTCCAGTTCAGTGATGCCCAGAATTTACTACAATTACTACCTAAATTACTATAATTGTTATGTAAATCATTAAATTACTACCTGAATCATTAATTTTGAACTAAAAATGAAATTTACATATTTCAGAACCCCAGAGTAAGAAGTCCAGGTCTAAAGAGAGAAGTAACAGTTTGGCAACATGGGCCTATCTAGAGTTTATCCATATTGTTATTACTAAAACAATTCATTAAGAACTTACAGTAAAATCTACAAGTTTATTCCAAAACATATGTCTTGTTATATTGCTGTAAAGAGACACTGTGATCAAGACAACTCTCATAAAATAAAACATTTAATTGCTTAGAGTTTCAGAGGGTTAGTCTACTATCATCATGGCTGGGAGCATGGTATCAGTCTAGCATGGTTCTACAGAGCATTTACATTCTATTTTTGAGGCAGCAGGCAGAGAGAAACATTGAGCCTGGGGTGGGCTTTTTGAAACCCCAATAAGCACCCCCCAGTGACACACTTCCTCCTACAAAGATACCCTACTCAACAAGGCCACTCCTCCTACTCCTTCTCAAACAGTTCAACAACCAAGGACCGAGTGTGGAAACATATGAGCTTATGAGGGTCATTCTCATTCAAATCTCTGCAACATGTTTTAATAGAATAATCAGAACTCTTTATATTGCCTGTTTTATTACATTATAAATGAATGAACCAAATGAAAACTAAATTTCTGCTCCACATTGCCCTTTATCTCTAGCAAAAATAAACCTATTTGTATTAGTATTTAATTTTATATGTAATTAATCTATTTTATTTTATTTAACTTTCCTGGTTAAGTCTTCACGTACAAAATTTCTTTACACATAGAAGTCATATATCACTTTCTGTATTAAATTCAAGAAGACTTGATATTGATATTCATTATCCACTCAAATATATCACATGTTTTCCAAACTGACCAAAATTGGAATTCTTGTTTTCTGTTTAAATAAAATGAGGTGTGTCATTGGGAGATTTGCTGAAGACCTCTGCTGCCCTTAGCACAGCAGGCTTCTGGCATGCTGTCTAGGCTGGGTTTAAAAAGTATGGAGGTAGAGACAATACTAGGCCTAAGCGTCCTTAACAGTAGAGATAGAAGAAAGCAGAAACGTCAAGGACACTGGTTGTCGACTTCAGACATAGCCATCTAGCATGCTGGTGGCACTGGTTGCCTTTTGAGTAGGTGAGGCATTGGGAAAAGTTACTTGAAACTCCTACACAGCTAATAGTCACATGGGTAACAGCTGTATTAAGGAGCAACCATTACCTGGCCAGTACCATCTTATGGAAGCTCGGTATGTGGAAATCCACTGATTTAGGAAAGGAGTGGCAATCTTCTTCCCCTATCTCATTGGTTTTGTTTCTCTTAAGTGACTGCTTAATAAATTTTGTACCTAACTTCTCAAGTTTCTCCACTGTGGCCACTAGTGTCTTCTCCCATGTAGACGATTTTAAACTGACTCTTTAAAGAATAACTAAACTTACCTTAAATTGCCACATGTGTTACAAATCCTTACAGCTCTTTTCTCAAATTGAGACATACTTATCTATACAAAATTACACAAAAATTTATACAAAATTAATTGTACAAAATATGTGTTCATTGAACATCCAAATATATATGATTACTCATAATAGCTAAGTTGTGGAATCATTCTTGCTGCCCATTTGGGTATGAATGGGCAAAGAAAATAGGATAGATGTATTATATATATCTAACATATCTCACTATACACATACACACACATGAATATTATTCAGCTGTGAAAAGAATGATATCCTATCACTGGCAGCAAATTTGATGCTAGTGAAAGTCGTTCCGGTAAGTAAGTGAACTAAATTAGACACAGAAAGACAAATATTATGTGTCACTTTAGAAACCTAAACTGTATTTATCGTAATGGTTACTATGAGTTATAAAGAGATGAGAATGATGTTGGGTAATGGGAACAAAAGCACAGTATCGACCTCCCAGCTTCTTAAACTGTGGATGCTGAACACAAATGTGGTTGCTGAACTGAATAGGAAGGTAATGAAGCATCCAGCCATAGTGAAAGATTTCTTCATTTGAAGCAATCAAAACTCATTTTAAAGTCAAAGACATGAATTTGATCTAAGGAGTCTCTTGTAGTGCTCACCTGTGGTGCAGTGCAGGACTTCACTACAGCTGTATTTCTGAGCACTCTGCATGGCTGACACATGCTGGCACATCATACAGCACCAAAGAACACTGCCTAAAACACCTCTGCTCAAATTTAAGACAACTGTGTTTCATGTTGCAGGATTTTAATTCTCCATGAAAAGTTTTCTATTCTTCTAGAGTCATAATGGCTTACATATGAACAACCAAGACTTTAAATGTTTTCCCACCCTCATTCCTCACATGCAATTATCAAATTAGTCTATCTATGAATTATATTGTTTTAGAATATTTACTTTTAAGGTTGTAATTTGACTTCAGTTTCATTTAAAATAATCATTAATTTAAAATTAAATAAGAACAATATATTTTAAATGAATTTTGGCTTAGGACTAGAATAGAGTTTTCAACTGTTTTGTTCTACTTATTTATGGAAGTAAGAGTTCTCAGCATTGAGTACAAAATCAAATATATCTATCAGTTCTGAAAGATATTAAATATACCCTATATCCCACATTCCCAAATATTAGCCTAGACTAAGTTCTTTATGTAAAGCAAGCACATTTATCTCATTAATATGCAAGTTTGCTTTGATTTTATATGTAATGATTGCTAAAATTATGTTATTTCAAAAGTTATTTTAAAATAAATTATTTCTGATTTATTATTAGCAAATATTTGGTTTGTATACCTATTTAGTATTCCTATATATCCAGGGTCACAAAAAAATTTACTGGGCCAAAAAGTTTGGAAGTATAAAAAGTTTCAAAAGCCGGGCTGGAGAGATGGCTCAGCCGTTAAAAGCTAGGCTCACAACCAAAAAAGTTTCAACAGCCATGACCTAAGCAATATAATATTGTACCATAAAATTAAAAATAAGTAAAAATGTTTCTATATGAAAGGGATAATATAATATGTATACCTGTTACTGTCCTGGTAAATATCTATTGAAGACTGTAAATTGAATTTGTCATGTGGCTGGATAGATCTTTTATAAATGTTTCACTAAGTTTGGAAACAATAAAAAGTTTTTATTGCAGGGATGATAGTAATAAGTGCTGTCTACACAAACGCCAACTTTATAAGCATGGAATTTATTCCCAGGCTCCTCAGAGATGCATGGCAATACAGATAACACCGGACTATACATCTTATGGGCATTCTTCTGTGTGCATGTGTACATAACATAAGTTTCATGTCTTTTCTACCTTAACTAAATGCTTACTAGACACAGTGGCTGTAACTTGCAGTTTGAGTGAGATAGCAAAACCAGCACAAATTTACTTTCTTTCCACACAAGTTCATGGGTTAAAGATTTCTTCTTCCTGCAGATCTTAGCAACCTCAGCATATGATCTTTTCTTGTTCTAAATTATGAACTTACTTCACTCTTTCATTGAAAAGAAGTATCTTCTAGCTTGTACTTGTCATTATTTTTCCTGTGCTTTTGCTAAGTAACGATAAAGTTACCTGAATAACAATACAGTGTAGCATACCTCAAAAGTGGGTTTATTAACTGAGATGGCTCGTGAGTGCATTGCCCATACTGCATAAGTAACTGATGTAGATGAGAGAATCGTCTGCCGTGTGTGGCTCAGCTTATGATAGAGTGGAACAGCATGCAACAGCATGATGCCTCAGCATGCTGCTCAGAATGGTGTGCAATTTAAAAACCCACAAATTGTTTACTTCTGAAAATCTATTTCTAATAGTTTCTGATCATGAACAATTAAAGCTGTGGAAAACAAAACCATAACTGGAAAAGTGGAGGTACTGCTGAGTCTCTCGATACCCTGAAGAAGCAGTTCATTATTTAAGTATCATCTGAACATCGTACTCAATTTTCTAGATAATTTTCTTGGATATAGTAGGTGTTTATAGAAGACTAGCTTTTAGTTCTCCATGTTCCTTATTTCAATATGTGTATAAACGAATGCCCATTTAATATATATACAACCAATATAACAAAAATAAATTTATAAGGCAGGGTTTTGTTGTATACTCTAGGCTGACCTTGATTTTAGAACCTTTTTGCCTCAGTCTCTTACTGATTAGACTCCTGAGAATTCAACTATGCACTAAGCCACACACAACGCAAGTACTTATTCAGGACACTTACACCTAAACCCAATATACTATTCCAAGTCTATTAATGAAGAACTATTTTGCTCAAGCTGAAGATCTACTGCTGTAGCCACCAATTTCTCACTGGTTACAATCAACCATATGCAACCAAATTCATTTTTCAAGTGAATTATTTGGGAAAAGATCTTAAGAAAGTAAATCATACTAACTCTGTATAGAAAGTTGAATCAAATGAATAGCAGATCACACACAATTATTCAGCTCTGTTTTCAAAGAAAACTGATGTCCAGCATCATAAGACTACCTGCTTTCAATATAGAGCAGGATCAATATATGACATGGCTCTTCCAAGCTCACGGTAGTCACTGAGCAGAACCCAAAAACTCCCAGGCAATTTAATCATTTCTTAAACTTTTATCACCACTAGGATCTAAACATCTTTTTATGTCCCATTTTTCTCTCTAACCTTCTTTGCACCATCCACAATTACAACAATTACTTCTCTGAATTTTTAAAGATTATTATTTTATAATGTGCATATGTGTCATGTGTATTTGTGTGTTTATCCTCATGTATAAGGGTACTCAAAGAGCCCAGAGATCCCCTGGAGTTAGAGTTACAGGTGCTTGTACATAGGCTGACATAGGTTCTGGGAACTGAAATCTTAACTGGTGAGCCATTTCTCCCAGCTCCAACCCATGTGGTTATAATCTGTTGTTTAAAAATTACTTTAAAAAAAAAAAACATAGGTATCCCCAGAAAATATGGTTTCCTCTTTCCATGAAAGATTTTTTGTTTGCTTTTTTCTCTTTTTCCTTCTTTCCTGCACCTTAACTGGTTTATTGTGCTGAGAAGTAAGATTACAGTTTCCAGCACCCTCCAAATTGAAACATTCCATTAAGGCTCAAGAAGTTAACAAAATAAGTTTCAGGAAGTTCCTGAAGCTTACAAGACTCACAAAGTCTCTCCCCAGGGTTACATAAGCACTAACAGTTGTTGTAGAAAGATCATCAGAACTGTCTGAAAACCTTGCAGGAAACTTTAAGTAATCAGCTTCTGTGAGTCATTATCTATGTGGGTATATTTTGATAAATATAAATTTATTCCTTGAATTCAAAGAAACTGGAACTTTTTCTGGATCTCATAGCCTAAGTTAGTAACTCACCTTTATGTCACTTAAGACTCCAATCCTATTGTGTACTCATCTTGCCTTTTAAACTGGCTTTTAAGAGGTTTACAATGTTTTATGGGTTTTTGGGTGTGCAAGTGTATTTGTCTTAGCATCTGTGTTTCTTGTTCTTTATCTTTGGCTCTTTTTTTCTGTTCATTTGTTTGTTTTGCCCTATTATAGTTTTTTGTTGTTATTTTAACTCATTTTATTATTATTTTTTTTAGATGCCTCTTTTCTAATGAGTGACAAAAAGAAAAGGTGTGGAGTTGAGTGAGTGGGGAAGTGAGGAGGTTCTGGGAGGAATTGGGGGAGGGGAAACTTTAATCAGAGTATATTCTATAAAAGAAAATCTATTTTCAATAAGAAAAAAGAATTGTGATAAAAGTAAAGGAAGACTGCACAACTTTCCCTGGGCTCCATATCCTGGCCCACACCTCTGGCTAATTACCAGAGGCCAGGCTGGTCCTAGGGACCCCACATTGATGCCTAGCCCAATTGTCATCAAAAAAGCTTCACCCAGCAACTGATAGGAACAGATACAGAGACCCATAGCCAAACATTAGGCAGATTTCAGGGAATCGTGCAAAAGAGGGGGAGGAAGGATTGTAGGATCCAGTGGTGTCAAGAGCACCACAAGAAAACTCACAGAACCAGCTAACCTGGGTTCATAGGGGCTGACAGAGACTGAATAAACAACAAAGGAGCTGCATGGGACTGACTTAGGCCTTCTGCATATATGATACAATTGTGTAACTTGGTCATCCTGTGAGACTCCTAACAGAGAGCAGTGACTGTCCCTGACTCTGTTGCCTGCTTCTGGAACCCATTCCTCCTACTGGGTTGCCTCATCCAACCTTAATAGAAGAGGAGGTACCTAGGCTCCCTGCAGCTTGAAAAACCATTGCTGGCAGATATCCGTGAGAGGCCTGCCTATATCTAAAGAGAGGCAATGGAGGAGGAGTGCATGAGAGGTGGGGGCTATGGAGAGAGGAGGGAGGGGAAATTTTAACTGGGATATAAAAAACAAACAAACAAATAAATAAATAAATAAATAGGCAAAAATATGTAAAAATATAATAGAGAGAGGAAAGAAAGAGAGAGAACAATTTAAATTTAACAACCAATTTTACTTGCCTTGTATTTCCCATGTAACAGCTGTTATAGCCTAACTTAATGTATAACTATAATTTTTATTACATAATATTCCACAGCCCCAACCCCAGAATGATACATGGGTTGTTATAATGTTTGTTTTATGATAATCGTTGGCTAGAAGCAGAAGATAGGCTTATTTTATAAAATGAGTGTCCACCATTAATGCTACAAGTATGCAGCATAAGGATAGTGCTTGATGGTATTTGTTGTCTGGGTCCATTGGAATTATTTGGAGTCAGTGGTTCATTCCCTTGTAAAACTTTGTTAAAGACTCTGTTAAGTACCCCTTCTGTCTGCTTAAGTGATGCTTTCTATGGTATTCAAAATAAAAGAGAGAGCAAAGCCCATCATCAGGGACATACACTCAGGCACACAGACACATAGCCAGGGATAGACATTTCATAAGGCAGAATTCAGGCAGACTGAGATTCACACTCATAAAACAGAGAGATGGGGGGGCTACAGAAGAACAGAAAGGCAAAGTAGAAAACTCAAATCTAGGCTTGCTCTTAGTCAAAGGACAGCAAGGGGAATATCCTCAAGGCAACACTGATACACTTTTGGTAATTGTGTATTTATTATTAGTCCATTCAAACAGACTGCAATGTGGTGTCCATATGAAGAATCTCTAATACATTAAATCTACACCATCATCCATGCTAAGCTGGGATTTTCAGTGGTGCAGCTGCCTTTGAAAGAACCATGTTCATATAAGTCACCCAAATAAACTCACTGGGTTCATGATATTAAACTTGCATCAGATTGTTTTAGAGTGTCTTTGGTGTCTTGTCTTGGGTGAAGAGACACTCATTCATTTCCAAGGAGAAATCATAATGCAGCTCCCATCTTTCAAGGAGCTGTGAGAATTACATTATCTAGCTTCATTACTCACTCTCTGGTGGCTTTCTGTCAAGCTCCAAGTCTCCATGAAGACCAGCACCTATTCAGGTACCATCTTTATCACACTATGTAAATATAATAATCCAACCATCTTGACTCTCTGCTACTTGGACTTCCCCATGAGCTCTTCTACTCCACTTAAGCACCTGTTCATATAACCATGACCTGAGACCCTGACATCTCAAGAAGTAATTCAATCTCAAATTGTCCACATCTAATATCTCATTCTGACTCTAGTGTCTCATCCTTCCAACCACTTTCCACACTTTTAGATCTATCACATGAAACACTTTTTCAGACATGTGACATAGTTAGATCATTCTCAGGGTTTATATCAATCTGGAATTCATTCACTGAAACTTGACCCACAAACTGATGTTATTCTAATAAATAGTGAGTATTTGGGGAGGTTATTACTGCCTACTCTAGTTTCCTCTCTATTGTTGTGGTAAAACCAACTTGGGAAGAGAAAGGTTTATTTCATCTTATAGTTTGAGCTAAGGGAAGTCAGGGTAGGAACTCAAGTCAGGAATTTAGAGGCAAGAACTGAAATTGAAGCCATGGAGAAATAAATATTGCTTATTGGGTTGCTTGCTATGACTTGCTCAGCCTGCTTTCTTACATACCAACCAGGACTACTTGTAGTTTTGACTCTTTCAAGTCATTCTCTTCCAGCAGGTTTTTGGTACTGGAATTTGTAGGGCTCACATTTAGGTCATTTACATATTTGAACTTGACCTTAGTCCATTATGTCTACCCTGATTTTTTTTCTATCATGAATACAAATCAGATATATTTTGTCTTGCCATCTCCTCTAACTCTTTGCTCCATAACAATAATGCCAATCTTATATATCATTGGGATATATTTCACCATTAAGTTTAATATTTACTTAGTTGAATTATAAATGGCTCAGTGAGCTACCCAATACTCCTAGGTAATATAAAGCAAGGAATCTTGGGCATAATAGTAAAATTTCATATCACCATTTCCAAAGGTTAAAATTGTTAGCCATATTTATTTCCCTAAACCAATATCAGCTCCCTGTAGAGTTCTTCAGTGTACATTGTACTTTCTTCTCTTGAAAAATGACTTCACTATTCACTGTTTTGAATATCAGTAAACTCTTTTTAAACATATTTTATTACACGGTTTCTGTTTCAAATAAAACTTCAAAATCAGTTACTAGTGAATTTAAATTCTTTCTCCCTTTCTAATTATGAATCAATTCTAGAAAAGCAAGGGAAGATAACTCTAGTGATGAACTTGAGCTGTATTAGTGAATAAAAGAGAAACTATGGAGTTAATTTCATATGTTAATGGCAGATGAATTAGTTCCCAGTGCTTCTAATGAGTGATCATATGCTTGATTTCTGCCTGTATGTACACCCTAGGTAAACAGTGTCCAACATTTTCTGATTGTAAGTCTGAGATCTTCTCTCTCCTCAACATTGAGTATTGAGAGCTGTGTTAGTGACTGCTGTGCAGTCATGATTAAAACATCTAACAAGAAAAAAAGATGAGAGAAGGGAGATTTATTCTGGCTCATATTTTGATATGGAATCAGTTTATCACAGGGGAGGAGGCCTGGTGGAGAGGCTAAGTTCATGCAACAGTACTTTGTAGCAGAGGTTGTTTAAATTACAGCAGACCAAGATACAGAGAAGAGCATGAACCAGGAACCATGGATAACTGCCAAAGGCATGGCCCTCCTTTCAGATGTTCACTACTTTCTAAAGGTTCAGTCATAACAAGGGGTACAGTGGTCACCATATTAATGAATCAGTAAGCATCGTTTACACTTACTACTGGTGTGATGTCTGATTGTAACCCTTGAGCTATGTTACTGTATATACTCTAAAAAGAAGTTAAGCCAAATGCTCAATGCTCTGTCATAAACTTCTAGAATCCCCCCATCTTCTGCTTTTCGTTGAAAGGAAAAGCTGTACCCTTAGCCCCAACCCATGCCTAGTATGTCTCAGGCATAGGCCAGGTGATTCCTTGCTGAGGCATTCAATATAAAACCCTTCTACTCGAGGGATAATCCAGTCTGCTTGACTTTTCCTTTGGTAAACATGTTTACCCATTCAGAGATGAGTCACTGCAGCAGTTATGCTAAATCAACAATCCAGGCTCTGCCTATGTGGCCTTTCTCTTGCATTTACATCTGAATCTCAGCCCACTCCTGAAATAGAAAGCCTGGCCTCCTTCCAGGGCTTCCCAAATCTGATTATGGAATCATCCGAGAGCAGATCTGATTGGCTAACAGCACCACAAGGGCCTGTGTTAGCCTTATTTCCCCTTCTAAGTGGTGTTCTGTAGCGATGTCTGCTGCTTCAAGTCATTAGCAAACATGAGTCGCAGTACAAGGTGTTCTGAAATGATGTAAAGCAGAAGCAGGCATCAGCTTTGTTCTCTTTTGACTGCTGATAATTCATGGAAGATTTTGATTACAAAGGCTCATGTTGACTTTTATAATCCACTCAAGGGAACATCTGTCTTTTATGAAGCAGTATATTGTAGTGGTTAAAGACTGAAGTGGCCTGAATATTTATGTCTCTCAAAATTCATATGTTGAAATTTTATTCCCAAGGTTGTGGTAGGAGGAGGCAGAGACTGGAAGTAACTAGGTCACAACAGCAATATACTCCTGGCTGGTATGGGTGTCCTTACAGAAGAGGCCCTTGAGAGACTCTGCTCTATCTATGTGTAAATTAGAGTGAGGAGACTGCTCTCTAGGATGAGTATGTGTTTTCTTTGAATTCACACTCTTCAGCCTTCCAACTATGGGATATCAATATCTGTTGTCTATGGGACACCCAGCCTATTGCATTTTGTTTTAACATCCCACATGAATAATTACAATGACTTAAGAATATTAATCAAAAGTAAGAGTTGGAGTGGGTTTGATGGAGTGCCTGTCTAGGATGCAAGAAACTCTGGGTTTGATTCCTAGTACCACATTAAACATGGCTGACAAAGTAAACTAGTGTGGTGAAGCATGTAATCCCAACACTCAGGAGGCAGAGATGGAAGGATTGAATTTCAACGTCATTCTGGGCTACTTGAGTTGAAGAACAATGTTGCTACATGAGTCCCATCTCTAAATAATTAAGTAAATATATACTTACACAAATTGAAAAGTCACTGAAATCCATTCCACATTTGAAAAGGCCGAAGATAGCAGCTAGAGAGATGACTCAGAGTTAAGAGCAGTTGTAGCTCCTGCAGAAGAACTTAGGTGGATTCCCAGCCCCCACATGATGGCTCACAATCACCCATAACTCTTACGCATTCATGTGGTACACATTCATGTACATAAAATAAACAAATACAATTTGTAAAAAGAATTTAAATAACAAAAGATAAGCCTAGATGCTATTGTGGCATTATGTGACTCATTTTCATAATAATGAAATAGTCTTTAACTGTCAATGCCACCACACATTTATCTTTAGTTATTCCCTTGGCTTAAATCTCCTCAGGAAACCTCTTTGCATTTTCCTTGTCAACTCAAAACAATCCCCTAATCTAAAAAGGAATCAAGACAAAATGTCACCTATGTCAGAGAACAGACATGCTAAAAAGTTCAAAAATAATACCTGAAAGTAGTTGATCCTTAGGCCTAGCTGATATCTACTGGTAACCATATTTTTCTTGTCTTTTATTATTATTTGTGATTTCTTATAAAGAATGGATTTCCGTTAGGAAAATGGAGACTACACCTTAGAGTATTTACTAGTAAGTCAAAATTTGTGATAAAACACAGATGGGGCATAGAATGCTAAGTAAACCAAGTTTGTACGTGTTCAGGAGATAAAACATACTTAATTCCTACTGGAGGACAGAGACAGTGTTTGTCCATGGTTTTCAGCCAGGCTGGCAGTCATGTACTATTAGAGCAGGAATGTAGCCATCTTTGACCCGTCCAAGACAGCACTCTCTTTGCCGATCTGACAACACCAACAGCTTGCTCTGCAACAGTGTGTATATCTATTGTCTCTCCTGTTCACATTTATTTTTACACATAGCTTTTCTATTTCTAGTCTCTCATCTGTTTTTTTAGGAGTCCTTTCTCTTATCTTCTAATGTTCAGATAACAGCAGTATTCATTTGTTAGGGTTTCCATTGCAAAATAGCACAGCCGAGATGACTTAAACAGTCAGATACAAAAGGAAAAGTCTTTTACAGCTCTGAGAGCCAGAAACCCAACATCTTGATGTCTCCTGAGGCCTCTTAGTGACAGCCACTGTGACATTTTCTGTATGTGTGCATTCCTCTAAGGCCCATTCCTCTTTTTATAAGGACATCTGTTCCATTATATTAGGGGGCACCTTTATGACCTCATTTAACCTTTGAGACTTCTTTAAAGGCTCTATACCAAATACAGTAGCCTTGAGGTTAGGGGTTCAATGTATTCAGTTTCAGGGAACACAATGCAGTCCATCACACATTTGCAGATTCATCAGTTAATGTATCAACCTCCATGACCCTGCTTAGTGAAGTACTAATAGAGTCTGACATTATAATGACCATTTTGAAGTAATATAACGCTCTTATGAGATTGTGCTGAAAGTAATCAAAATATATAGGGCCTGGAAAGTATGAATGGGAAGAAGTAATCAGGTTAATAAAGGGTCATTTTCTCTTCAAAATTATTTCTAACTTTAGCATAATATTTACACAGTTAGTGGAATGTCTTTAAAAACTTGATTTTATTTTTTATAAAGAAATATTTCAAACACAGGAAAACTTTTAAAAAAATGAGTATTCATGTATGCCATCATTAAATAAACCATATACATATATACATATATATTTTCAAAGTTCCTTCAAATCACTGTTTAATCATATACCCTCTCTCTTTCAAGTGTGTTATCATATTTTGAACTCAATATGCCTTCATACTTGTGCCTTATATAAAAAAATGGGAATAACTCACAACTTTTTGATTGAATTTCAGGTTCATTCCATGAATAACTCCATACCTGACACTATCAATGAGGCCAAGATATGTTAATTACTAAATTAACAAAGCAATAAAATGACTCCTAATGGCATATTGCTATACTCATAGATTACACCCATCAACCCTCATCAGAGAAGCTTCTTCTTATAGTAGATGGTAATCAATGAAGAGATCTAAAACTTGACAATGTGCAGAAAGTGAGAGACTTTGAAATATCTAGCCCTAAATAGGATATCTTTATCACACCCCTTCCCTCAAGGCTCAAGGATCTATGAAGATGAGGAGGCAGGAAAATTGTGAGAGCCAGAGGTGGTGACATGCACAGGGGTGATATGCATATGAACTCACAGAAACAGGAACATCATGCACAGAACTTGCACAAATTCAAGTCGGACAAACTCTAAGTAGTAGAGAAAGAAAAGTGAACAAAAAGTCCCATCCCAAGCCAAGAAGCTTTTTGCAGTTGGCACCTGCTGGGAGAGCATACATCAACCACACAACCATACTCTAGGGAAGGCCATATGAATAGGACAACACAAACCAGACTCCGTGTGTGTGTGTGTGTGTGTGTGTGTGTGTGTGTGTGTGTGTATGTGTGTGTGTGTGTGTGTATGCATGTGCATGCATGCACATGCTTTTTTGTTTTATTTTTTAAGAGAAAGAATATGAAGTTGGGTACAAAGGTAGGTGGAATAGAATTTAGGAGTTGGGGGGAAGGGAGAGAATATGATAAGTTATCTGATACCATATTACACAAAGGTATTTTCATGCAAATTCATTATGTACATTGAACTAACTCCCTTACACTCCGTCTATCTTTTCTTACCCTTGCCCCTCCCACTAGCCCCCTTTGTCCACCTAAATACTTTCACTTCTCCTTCTATACATACATACACACACCATCTTATGTATCAATATAAATATATAATAAATATATAAACCTGGGAGCCGTATAGGACAGAACATCTGACGTTTGTGTTTCTGAGCCTGGCTTAATTCACTTAGCGTGATTATCTCCAGTTGCATCTGTTTTCCTGAGAGCGGCATGACTTTGGTGCTTGTGATGACAGTTTTTTACGCTAGTAATTTTAAACTCCCAATCATGTCAGGCAGGAGATCCATGACCCTGATTTCCTAGACACAATTCTTCTAGCTTTTTTTCATCAGACATAGAGGTTTATTGGACTCTTTATGATGATGAGTAAGTTTTACTTACTTCACTTTTCTTCAAAGTGTTAGCCTTGATGTTGCCTTCCTTAGTGAAGGTCTAAGTTCTGATTCTTCCCTCATTGTAATGCAAGCCCTCAGGAAACTTTAGAAATTCAAACAAAATAGGTTAACAACTTTCTTAATCCCTTGTTTTCTGCTCCAATATATTAAAAAATGCATATCCATTATAACTCAAAATGCTGGACAATTATATATTTTTAATATTTTTACTAATTCTTTGAAAATTTCATACATTATATTTTAATCATATTCATTAACCCCCAAAACACACTCCCTCCTTCAATATTTACCCAACTTTGTGTCCAGTTCATATTCCTTGTATACTTTTGGGTCTGTGGCCTCGCACACATGGAGCATGGTCAACCTGCCAAGAGATACACCCTTGAAAATGACTAACTCCCTCTCCAGCAGCTATCAGTATCAATAACATCTCAAGTAGGGATAAGAATTAATATCCAGCTCCCCCTCCAAGCTAGCGTTTTGTCAGGCTTGAACTCGTATAGGACTTGTATATACAGTCACAACTGATTTGAATTCATATGTGTACCTGCCCTGTTGTGTCCAGAAAATACTGGACATTGTACTCATATATCACTTCTGGTTCTTACATCTTTCTGTTTCCTCTCCCACAATGATTCCTGAGCCTTGGGAGGAGGAGGTATGATATAGATGTCCTTTTTACAGCTGAGTATTCCCTAATCTCTTACTGTCTGCATGTTGACCAATGAGTTTCTCTGTGTTAATCACCATCCACTGCAAGCAGAGTCTTCTCTGGTAAGGCTTGAGAGATGTACTGTTCTAGGGATATCCAGCAAGTAAAGATCTATTTTGTTCAGTGTAAGGGAGTTAGTTCAATGTACATAGTACTAACAGTTAGTTTAGTACTATGTCTATTTAGCAGAGTAAGAGTAATAGGTTTTCCTATGGGTTTTCCTCTATGTCTAGCCATAGGTTCTTGGCCCTGATAACAGTGTCAGATAATGGGGTCTAGCTTGTGGAGCAGGTGTTAAATCCAATCAGAAAGTAGTCGTTTACTTTCATGACATCTGCACCATCATTATACCAGTGGACATATCTTGCTAGGGTAGTTATTTTTTATAGCTCCCAGGGTTCACAACAGGACAATATTGAGGACTTCTTTTCTCCTCCAG
This sequence comes from Peromyscus eremicus, assembly GCF_949786415.1. Taxonomy (NCBI): domain Eukaryota; kingdom Metazoa; phylum Chordata; class Mammalia; order Rodentia; family Cricetidae; genus Peromyscus; species Peromyscus eremicus. The sequence continues at coordinate 23,719,748 of NC_081424.1, read as the reverse complement.
CAGCTGTGCAAATCACCTTCCAGCATTATATAAGGCTACCAGTAAAGATGGTGATTTCAAGTCAGTGCCACCATATCTCTGTGTTCTATGATTCAAGTTTGTGGTGTCTTCAGCAATAAGATTATATCATCAAGTTCTGGAGGGTAACCAAGAATATTAGTCTAATGTTTGGGTGTCTATGGAAACTCACTGGCTAACAATTCCAAAAGAGATAACATGCCGGGGACTAGATTTTTTATTTGTTAACCTGTCCTGTCTATCAGAGTTGTTGTTGCTCATTACAGGGTAACTCCACTTCTCCACTTACTCTCATATATATATTTTTTGTCCAGGAAACTTTGGAAGTAGTAAGTTTTCACAGAACTCTTCCAAAAGATCTTTGGTATTATATTCTTATATTCTTTCTTGCTTAGTTATTTCAAAGAGATAAAATACCTTGGACCTGTTCTAGGTATGTTGTTTGTTTGCATTGCTGTTAATGGATGCATTATTTTACTATTATTAAATATTATATACCAATTAGATTATTTTACTGATACAATTTAATTTGATTATTGGTTTTATGGTATAAGATCAAAATTTTGAAGTGTCTTGGTTATGGCTTCCAATATTTCCATGAATCTTTCAGTTGGGAATTATATGAGAACTTATCATTTAAATTTTTAGATTAATTTTCCATAAAGAGAAAATCATTAGGATTGTTTTTGATTTTTCATTCATTGTTAGTGGCTGTCAGATTTTTGCTGTCATGAAAACTGCAAAAACACCCAAGTCCTCGGGGGAGGCTTTGCCCTGGAGGAGGTGGGAATAGGGGCTAGGCTGGGGGGAAGGGGAGGGGGGCAGGAGGGAGGAGAACAAAGGAATCCGTGGCTGATATGTAGAACTGAATTGTATTGTAAAATAAAATAAAATTTAAAAAAATATTTTCTTTTTCTGTCACTTGAGGAGAGCAGTGCCAATTTTAATTTCTCCAATTTATATCAATGATATTTTTAAGTTCATAAAGAACTTTTCTCTAAGTAAGTTGCTAATGTTTTATCCATTTTCCATCTACCTATATACAGAATCAAATGATTCAATGTGTATAGCTTCTCAATTCCTATTTTAAAGTGTTTCACCCAGAATAATAAGTTAATCAACCAAACAAAATATATTGTGAATATCCTTTACCCTCTCCTCCTTTAATTATTGTTAAAATTTTCATTACATGTATTTAGTATGTATGTTTATAGACGTATGCCCACATGTGTTATGACATGTTAGTGGAAGTCCAAGCACAATTTGCAGGTGGAGTCAGTTCTCTTTATACAATATGGGTTCAGGGAATCAAGCTTATGTTGTCACAGTTGACAAGTGCGTTTATCTACTTAGCCATCTCACTGGCTCAGTTCTTTAATCATTTTTAAATGTTTGCTGACATTTTCTCATGAGATTCCTGTGGAAGGTCTTTGATTGTCTAATCCAGCAAGTGAAGATCTATTTTGTTCAGTATTCCCGGAAGTCTCCCACTCTCTTTGTCATCTGGTAGAATGACAGATGTGGCAGGATCTGACAAAGAGAGCCAACACTACAGACTTTCTAAATCTGAAGGAGATAAGGATGAGAATAGGCATTCAATGCCTCTCATGCCATGCTTCCTTTTATATTTCACTATAGAAAGTCTTTCAGTAAGAAAGGACAGCAAGACAGGCCTCTGGGGTCCCTAGTCTGCATGAAATGAAGCTAATGCTGTATCCACCAAGATTCACTTGTTTATGAGCAAATGTCTGCTTTCATAAGTTTATTGTGCCTGACAGAAAACCTTTACAGAGCTCTGTATGTGAACACATGGCATATTTGTTCTCCGTCATCACAAAATACTCAAAGCAGTTCTGTGATGATGATTTTCTAGGGTCTTGAAGCCAGTACATACTTCTAACATGAATCGCCTCTTTGCATCTGCTCATTCTTATTTTCAACTTGCGTTTTTTCACTTAGATGGGCCCTTAATATTGAGTCAATGATACTCACACAGCAGAACTTTTATGTTAGAGCTATTACATTGTACTAAAACCTGTGAACATGTTTAGATACTACTGTTTTATGAGTAATGTTCTGTGTAATTTAGATTTTATTTTTATATTTTATGAATGTGTCAGTTTTGAAAAGCACAGAACCCCAAATAACAGAAAGAATTTCTTAGTAATATCAAGTGACAAAATTATTATAATGGTTTTAAGCAAACAAAAGGCTTACATTATACAAAACATGTCTTACATGGCATGGCCTATATGTTACACATTATTATATTAGTGTCCTTGAATTCCTACTAATTAGATTTATTTAAAATGAAGGATACTCTGATTAAACTAATTTTCAGATTATTTCAAGATGGCAGTGGTGGTTTGAATGAAAATGGCCCCCATTGGCTCATAGAGAGTGACACTGTTAAGTGGCGTGGCCTTGTTGGGGTAGATGTACCCTTGTTGGAGGAAGTGGTCATTGGGGTGGGCTTTGAGGTTTCAGTTGCTGAAGCCAGGCTCCTTGTCTCTCTCTTTCTTCCTGCTGCCTGCCTATCCAAATGGAGAACTCTCGGCTCCTTCTCCAGCACCATGTCTACCTTTGTGTCTCCATGCTTCCCACTATGACAATAATGGGCTAAATAAACCTCTGAAACTGTCAGCCAGCCCCAATTAAATGTTTTCCTTTATAAGAATTGCTGTAGCCATGGTGTCGCTTCACAGCAATAGAAACCCTATCAAGATAGTAACTTTAACAGAAAGCTGTAGTCGAAATGGTTGCCCCGTGCAGTGGTGGTATCTATAATCCCAGCACTCCAGAGGCTAGCCAGGCTACAGAAAAGCAAAAACACAGGGTTAAAAGTTATGATAGATAGATGTTAGGTAACTCAACTTTGAAATGATTCTCCTGCCAGTTATTCTGAACTTACATTCAGAAAGGCATTAATTGATTCACGAAAAGAAGTTAGCATGAGCTAAAAGTTTCCTCTGTTCAAGACATTATGTCTGTTCTCCCTTATTCCATGTTTTTCCTAAACATCTAAAAAGTAGAATAAGCTTCATATTAAATAGCAAGTAAAGAAACATAATTTAGTATTTTTAGTGAGGGTAAAACATTTCTTTTATTATCTATGCTACCAATAACAGTAATATAATATCTAGTATTTCAGAATTCATCATTTAGAGACTTTTCTTTGCCCTGTTTCAATTTTGCACTTTAGCAGCTATCTAAAACGAATTTTTTTTAACTTCTATAGCTTTTGGCATTTTTCAGTCCCATTCATCCTTTGGAAGCTGTATTCTCTAGCAGTTGGGGTCTGAATTAGTCAGTGGCCAAAGCAAATCAGGATGGATACGGCAAGAGGAATGGGACAAAACACAACACTGTTATTATTTCTTCTTTACACATAATCCCAAAACCTATGAAGTGCTTACTATAGTTGTAAATATAAATGACAAAGACAGTTATAGCAAAAGAAAAACTAGGTTTATGACCTCACTTACAGTTACTGTTCTTCACATTAACACTGTACTTTCATAAATACAAAATAAAATTTTCTAATATGTACTCATTAACATCAATATTTATCTTTTTACGTATCTATGCATGTGCGTGTGGATGCATGTTCATGTTAGGTTAACTTCAGATGTCATTTTTCAGGAGTGAGCCTTACCAGTGTCTCTCATTGGCTGGTAAGGCTGACAACCAGTGAGCCTTAAGGAGTCAAATGTCTTTGTATCTCCAATACCGTGGTTACAAGCACATACCACCAGGCTCAATTGTTTTTAGTCTTTGGGTTTCTCTACAGTTGTGTAGCAAGTGCTTTGCTCCCGGCCTAATATTAACATTTGCTATTTATTAAGTATTATCCTAAGTGCTTCGTATGTAATTTAGCCTTTACTAATTCTAACTATAACAACTTGAGAAGTACAAAGAAGGCAAAACACATACACACACACACACACACACACACACACACACACACACACACACATGCACATACACACAAAGTAAAAAACAAAAACAAGACTGATATCTCTGGATGGTAAAAGGCAAAAGGGACTGCTTTGGCCTGAATTATGCTCCCTTCCCTCAAGATTTATATACTAAACCCCGGACCTTGTATGTCATAAGTTACTGCATTTAGTGACAGGATCGATAAATGTGTAATTAACTTAGAAGCTAGCTTTTAAGGTGGTCCACAATTCATTATGATAGATGTCCTCCTAAGTAGAGGAAATTTTAACACGTGGATAATCCCAGGCATACACTGATAACTGTGTCAGTTCAAACAGCTACCTGAAACCAAGAAACAGGCTTCAGAAGAAAACAAACTTGCTATTAGATTTGATGTCAGATTTTTTTTCCTTTTTTATCTCTCAAACATTACATCCCAACCACAACAATTTTTTCTCACTACACTCCTCTCAGTCCCCTACCTCCCCCCACCACACACACACCTCCCCTCTCCTGACTCCAGAACTGTGAAAACATTAATTTCTGTTAAGTCACTCAGTCTGCAATATTTTCTCATGGCCACAGAAAGAAAATAATACAAAGTGTAAACTCAAGTTCTGACCTGAGGACCCACAGTTATAACCAGTATCCTAATGTATCATGTAGGGTTATCATGTTGGTTTTGATTTTGGTGGTCTTCAATGTTTCAAATAAGTGTCCATTTCCAGATAGATAGATAGATAGATAGATAGATAGATAGATAGATAGAAGATAGGTAGGTGGATGGATGGATGGATGGATGGATGGATAGATAGATAGATAGATAGATAGAATACTCAGGTTCTTTTTATTCGGGCAATTTTAGAGGACTAGTTAGAAATTTATTCGCTTCTGACTCTGAGTCACTAATTATGGCTTTCTTGGTCCACAAATGACAAATATTTTAAATATCCCTGGAATCCAGTGAAGGGCAAATCTAAAAGAAGTTTGTAACACTGGAAAAACCATAGGAAAGTTATGATTATTTTAAGAACTATTTTGAAGACAATGTGGATAATCTCAACACTAAAACATAGAAGCCCAAGAATCCTACTTGAGCATTTTGGTTACCATAACTACCTATATAATTGCCAACACAGTTTTTCCCTGCCCTGTGATTGTGAAAGACAAGGAATCAAGATGGAATGAAAAGCTTTACTTTAATGCTATCAATGCACTCAGGTCCTCTGAAAACTTTGCCTAATACTCTGGAAGCATAAATTCTTATAGGAGAAAAATAGATGACTAAGCCCTCGTTATTCCATTGAAAACTTGCAGGAAACCCCAACCAATATGGAGTAACTTAATGTGCACCAACAATAATACCTAGGACACTTATTACTTTTTAAAGGTTTCTTTTATTATTATTATTATTTTTTTTGTGTGTGTGTGTGTGTGTGTCTGTTTTCTGTACATGCACACGCCAACAGGTTCCCAGGGAGGTCAGAATAAGACATCAGATCTCTGGGAGCTGGAGTTACAGGTGGTTATGAGCCATCCAAAGTGACTGCTTGGAACTAACTCTGGTCCTCTGAAAGAACAATAATTGCTCTTTATAGTTGGACCATCGCCTAATACCTTCTCCCACATATTTACTCTTAAAACAATAGCCATTTAGCTTCTCACACTTACAATGTTTCCTTTTCTTTTCTCTTTAATATCCAATATGGGGACATAATGAAGTAAGGCCCATGTCACAAGCATTAGTAATAAAATCCCTAGTAGCACTGTGACTATCATGTACATTTCTTTAAAAAAAAAAAAAAGAAAGTAAGCTTATTCCAAAGCCTTTGTTCTACTGCAACACAAAATCTTATAGTGGAAATCAATTTGAAAGACATCTTGTGCTACGGCTAGGTAGATACTTTTTAAAAATTGTCCCTCTATGGCTCAGGTCCTTTCTTCACTCACTGGTATTAAAAAAAAAAAAAAAAAAAAAAAAAAAAAAAAAAAAAAAAAAAAAAAAAAAAGCCAGGCGGTGGTGGCGCACGCCTTTAATCCCAGCACTCGGGAGGCAGAGCCAGGCAGATCTCTGTGAGTTCGAGGCCAGCCTGGGCTACCAAGTGAGCTCCATGAAAGGCGCAAAGCTACACAGAGAAACCCTGTCTCGAAAAACCAAAAAAAAAAAAAAAACCTGACAAGAAGGAAATAAAATAAGGAAATACTTATTTTGGCTGACAGTTTATGGTACAATACAGTCCATCATGGTGGGAAGCGTGCAGTGGCTAGTCATATGGCATCCACACTCAGGAAACTAAGAGAGTGATTTTGGTGCTAACTCTCTTGTTCCTTCTATTCAGTCTGGAGATCCAGTCCATGGCATACTGCTGCCCATATTCAGTGTGGATCTTCCTTACTCGGTTACACCTCTGTGGAGATGTGTATCTTCATGGATATTTCCCAGAGGCATATCTCTTTATGATTTTAAATCCGGTTAATTTAGTAATCCAAATCAATTATTTTGCACTATAGAGCAATTTTTAAAAAAAATTATAATAAAATTGGATTTGTTGGTGCTAAACTAGGAATAGAATAAAGAGTCCTCAGAAGAGAAGCACAAAAAACAGGTATGCAGATCTAAGTAATACAGGACCTAGATTTTTTTACTAGCTGTTTTTCAAAGGAAATTTGTGTTCAAATGGTTAGTAAAGGCACAAGATAAAGACTACAGCTGCATAAATACACCAATTATATGTGTCAAGTATCAAGTGTAAGAAACAAAGGTGTAAATATTTGGGAGAAAAAGGAATTTTTTTTCCTAAAGGGAAGTCTATTGCTTAAAATATTAATAGTAGGAAATACAGACAAATTAATGGATTAGAACCCAAATTAAGAAGTTCTGAAAAAAATGAAGAAAAAAATGAATCAAGTAATAAAGATTGTAGTAGAACTAGTAAAATTGGGGGAAAAAAAGAAAATAGTTTCAATTAGACTATGTAAGAAGGCTATGACGATAATAATAAAACGGCTTACTAGTTTTATTATTAGGATATGGAGGGGTAGAACAAAGGGATAAAGACAAAGACAGCATCATACCATTGAAGTAGAGAATATTATAAATTTTGTATAGATAATTTCTGAAAAACTCAGTGAAAGAATCACCAAATTCCTAGAAAGAGAAACACACTGATCAAAACTGATTCAGCTAGAAACTGAAATCCGGGATCATTTTGAAATCATTGAGGATATGGAATTAATAGTTTAAATATTGTTAGAAAGAAAATTCTAGTCCCAGAGAATTCTGAGTCCCGTCAAACAAAGACATAACCGTAATATAACATGAATTATTTCTGATTATCAATATACTGGTGCCAAAAAATGACTGTCAACACAACACGAAGAATGCTCAAAAACATGCTATTGGATGAATATGGTAAGTCACGGAAAATGCATGTAGTATGGTGGCGTCTAGGTCGGGTTTACAGATTCGCAAGCAAGGGTACCCATCTGAGTGGTAAGCGGGGGGATAACTTTAGTCTCTGTGACTCAGAAATCAAACGGTATTGGGTAAGGACATACAAGTAAAACTGCTGATAATGGTTTGCATCTGCACTGCTGCCTCAGTATTTCTTCTTTGAGGGAGAGAGAGAGAGAGAGAGAGAGAGAGAGAGAGAGAGAGAGAGAGAGAGATGAACTTTAGCTATTATCAATGTCACAATAATGTAAGGCAAGAAAAAATTCTTAAGCTTAATTTCTTCCAGTTGTTAATTACTTTAACAAAGTAGAAATGGGGAAATTTTTTAACCCTTGCCCAAGTGCCCTTAACTTCTAATTCCTGTAACAAATGATGGATGCTCTGAATAGCGTCATGTATTCTGAATGTCCTTTAGAGTTTCCACAAAATACAGGCTTTTATATTTTATTTTATATAGGCTCTAATTTTTCACATGGCATATAATGTTCATGTTCAATATAATATTCCCACTCTGATTTTTGAATAATTTACCTTGGAGGTCTTTTCTGTATCTTAATACATATTATTTCATTACTTTTTGTTTTCATATAAGATACCCTTGATGCTGGGTGGTGGTGGCACACGCCTTTAATCCCCGCACTCGAGAGGCAGAGGCAGGCAGATCTCTGTGAGTTCCAGGCCAGCCTGGTCTCCAAAGTGAGTTCCAGGGAAGGTGCAAAGCTACACAGAGAAACCCTGTCTCGAAAAACCAAAAAAAAAAAAAAAAATACCCTTGAGTGGTTATGTAACTCAAAAATGTTATAGATTGTATAGTATTCTCTCTGGGTGACTATTATGTTTTTCAAACAATTTAATACTCTAAAGTATTTCATTGTTTAAAACTATTATATGTATATTATCTACGTGTATAAGCTCATGTGTGCAAATTTTGAAAGCTAAAATTTCAAATTTAAATGCAAAGCTCTTAATATGGAAGATAATATAATATATAATATAATGTAATATGTTATGATATTTAGAGTTAAGCCACTTTTAGTCATGATTTCTTTTCTCTGAGAGCAATAATATTTAACACTTATTACTCTCAGTTAATCATTGATTCATAACAAAATATCACCTTTATTATAATTTTTCTTGCATAGTTTTCTCAACCTAGATCAGGCAACTACCTACATCTCAACATGATAAAAGTATTTGCATATTTTATGCTGAAGGAGAGGTATTTGGAAACATGACTGACACATGGCAATTTTTCAGTTTTCTTAAGTACATTAGAAACTGGGATAAGGACAGGAAGTAAACTGGTGCTTCAGTGACATAATCAGTCTGATTAGGTTGTTTGCTGTGGGATGGTCTGTATGTTAAATTGCTCTGATTAGTCAATAAATAAAACACTGATTGGCCAGTGGCCAGGCAGGAAGTATAGGTGGGACTAACAGAGAGGAGAACTGGAACAGGAAGGCAGAGAGAGACATTGCCAGCCACCGCCATGACAAGCAGCATGTGAAGATGCCAGTAAGCCACGAGCCACGTGGCAAGGTATAGATTTATGGAAACGGATTAATTTAAGCTATAAGAACAGTTAGCAAGAAGCCTGCCATGACCATACAGTTTGTAAGCAATATAAGTGTCTGTGCTTACTTGGTTGGGTCTGAGCAGCTGTAGGACTGGTGGGGTGACAGATTTGTCCTGACTGTGGGCCAGGCAGGAAAACTCTAGCTACAGTTGTTACTATGTTTTTTTTTTTGTTTCTTCCTGCAAACAAATACAAAGGAGTTTCAAGTGTTCTGTGTGGATGTTCTCTCTCTCTCTCTCTCTCTCTCTCTCTCTCTCTCTCTCTCTCTCTCTCTTCTCTCTCTCTCTCTCTCTCTCTCTCTCTCTCTCTGTGTGTGTGTGTGTGTTAAAATACTTTCCATTATTCCTGGTACTCCTGGCTAGTGTTTTTCTAAGCTCAGATACACTATGGAGTCTAATTATACAAAATGCTCTGGGCAGCCAAAAACAAGGAGGAAGCACATCTACAAGAAATATCACATAATTTCTATTGCAGCTATATGAACAAATTTTAGAACTGTCAATTCAAGATGGAGAAAATGAATGGGCCACTTACTTAAAAGACAGCAAAATTTGAGCAGGAAATACAGATTTTCAACATTAAAGGGATCTCTTCGGGGTCAAACAAACAGCAGAGGAAAGGAAACAGGAACTGGATTGTGTGCTCATGCCAACGTTTACTACATTGGCATTGCTTTCTCAAAAGGAAAAATATGAAGTCCATGAAAAATATCTTAAAATGTATTGCAAACTGCTACAAAGTTTACTATTAGTAAATGATACCTATGAAAAGGACGCAACTAGAAAGAAAAATTTAAGGAGAGGGCAGAACTTTCTAATTATTAGTGCTATCTAGGTACTTTCTTGGGGAGAGAAGTGAGGCACAGGGAAAAAACGTATTTTCCGTGAAACCAGAAAGAGATGTTTACAGTACAGTGTGTTTTTCTGTTGGTGACTGTAATATCTGGTTAGTCACTACTGTAGCGAAATCTAGGGAAACAAGATCTAAGTGTAAAAGACAAGAGGAAATTGTAGGGTACAGCTGTAACCCAAAGAAATAGTTCAAAAGGGAGCAATTTTTTCAGACATATTAATATTATCATAGTTTCAAATCCACTCACTGTACCAACATCAACTGTGAATGCTCCAAATGCATCATTTTAAAAGAGCATGACTATGTAACGTTTGCATCCTTACTGCAGAATCAGTGCAATATTTACACAACTTCCTTTGAAAACCACAAAAAACAGTTAGACAAGATGTTAGTGGTCAAGCAACTTCAATGTCACCCTTGGTAAACTCAAGGACAGGTGATAATGAGCTAATTACTTTGTGGTTTTCTTTTTCTTTTTCTTTAAGATTTAAGAAAATCTAGTTTGTTAAAACTCTAGACCATAAAGTTCCAATAGTAATCTTTCTGTCCCTTTGTCTCTTTGTTTCTGTCTCTCTATATCTTTCTCTGTCTCTTTGTCTCTCTCTCTGTCTCTCTCTGTCTCTCTGTCTCTGTCTGCCTGTCTGTCTGTCTGTCTCTCTCTCTATCTGTATTGTGGTGATATTTTATCTGTGTACCCCAATAAAGCTTATATGAGGATCAGAGGAAAATGTCAGCCACTATAGTAAACATAGAAGTCAGGCAATGGTAGCACACACCTTTAATTCTAGCATTTGGGAGGCAAAGATCCATCCAGATCACTGTGAGTTCAAGGCCACACTGGGAACAGAGCCAGGCATGATGGCGCATGCCTTTAATCCCATCACTAACCATAGAGGTTTGTACAGACAGACAGGAAGTGATGTAGCTGGGCAGAGGGAGGAAGTAAGAGGGCAGGGACAGAAAGGTATATAGTTGTGAGTATACAGGAAGTAGGTCTCTTTGGAGGCTGAGGAGTCAGGGAGGTGAGTTTGGCTGTGGCTTGTCCTATTCCTATGATCTCTCAGTTTTCACCTCAATATCTGGCTCCATGTTTATTAATAATACTGTTTAGCAATCTCTCTCTCTCTCTCTCTCTCTCTCTCTCTCTCTCTCTCTCTCTCTCTCTCTCTCTGTGTGTGTGTGTGTGTGTGTGTGTGTGTGTGTGTGTGAAGGTGTACATTTGCTTGCAGAATCCATGTGGAGGTCAGAGGTCAATGTCTTCTAAAATCACCCTCCATCATACTTTCTGAGATAGTCATTCACAGAACTTCAGAGTTGTTTAGGCTGGGTGGCCAGCAAGCTCTGGGGTTCCTCCATCCCTGCTGCCTATCTCCAGTGCAAAGCTTTCAGGCCCAGGTCAGACTTTTTTACTTGGGTTCTGGAAGTTAAACTCAGGCTCTCATATTTGTGTAGTAAATACTTTACAGATTGAGCCAGATCATCAGCCCTTAATAGTCAATCTTAGAAGAAAATCATGTTGTAAGTTAGTAGAGCTGGAAAGTAATTCCTGGATCAGCCAATGGGAGGGACTCTCCCAAATATCACCACAGATCTTCACAGTTACATGACAGCAGTAACTACGGAAAGTATGTCCAACTTCTAGGCCTGAAACCATTGATAAATATAGAGAAGAAAGTTACGAGCTAAAATGAGTATCCATCATTGGCTGCTGTCTTTTCCATTGACCAGAGGAAGCTATTTGATAGAGAAAACAAAAGGAACACAAACCAGTTTCCTTCCCCAGAACAGGAAGTACATGATTCTAACCACAATAATTGACTCCACCAAGAGCTTTTTATTATTGTTATTATTATTATTTCAACATAAGCCTGATGAAATTTGCAAACAGCTGGTACTACAAAGAGCAGGGGTAGGTGTGAGCCTATGTTAGGATGCCACACTAGAAACTACATTAATGTCTACACTAGAAATTGTTAATGACCACACTAGAAACTCTGTTAATGTCCACACTTGAAACTTTGCACATAGGATGTATTCCCAGTCTTTATAGCATTAAGAGAGTCCATGGTTTTACAGTCAGACTAGTTCAATGAATTAAATGAAGTCCTGTGCAGGTGGGGCAGAATTTAATTTCTAAGTTAGGAGAGTCAGAGGGAACTAAGTAGAAACAGCATCACATCATTGGACTGTTGAGGTCCAGGCTCTTCCACATTTTCCTTAGCTTGCTGCTTAACTTTCCCAGTGAGACAGGCTTGAATGGTCTCCAAATAAGTGAGTAACATGAATGACTGGATTACTTCACATTTAACAGATTTTTCAGCAGAAGCATCTATTATTGCAAGAAAAATGAGAACAGAAACACTTGTTGATTGTTGTAAAGATGAATAAAGTACATTCTTCTGATTATCTGCAGAGATGTTGATAATTACCTCCTTGGCAATCTCAATTTTAATCAAAGAGTGATTACCAAATCTAAATTTTAAAAACTGCACAGCTAAATATACTTCCTTAAACACATTCAGTTATCTCTAGTGTTTCACTACTTTAAGGAAATTCTGTTTAAACATGTGTAAATTATTAAATGACAAAAACCAACTATGATAATACGTTTTAAAATACTTTGCCATAGAAAACTGTATTTGGGTGATTTTTAATAAATAAATTGAAGTCACAATATGTATTTTAGAAACCAGTTTAAATTTTCAATATTCATTAATAAGGGTGATATATTCATAAATATTAAGATATCAATTCATTAAAAAATCCAATATCTTCCTGCTTCCCGATATAAAATGCTTCATTATGACTATAATGGGTATCTGTCCTGTTAGTAAATTTTATGAAAAAAATTGTTGTCCTTTACCTTTTCTTATGAAAATAATTATTTGAAAAAGAATAACTTTTGATTGACTTTTAATGATTGATTGATTTTTAACATGATGTTATAGGTTGGCACAATTCCTAATTTGCATGATTTTTTTTATTTTGTTTAATTTTTTGTTGTGTTTTTTTTTTTTTATTGAGAGGAATCTTGGGATTTGGCAACTGGCTTGGGAAATAAAGTGCTTGTCATACAGACATGAGGATTGCAGTTCGTATCCTCAGTATCCACATGAAAGCCAGGCAGATGTAATAGCCACCTAATACTGCAGCCATCTGGAGGTAGAGGCAAGACCTTTAGGCAAGCTGGCTAACTGGACTAACTGAAATGGCTGCAAGCACGGTGTTTAGTGAGAGACCCTGCTTCAGTAAAATATAGCGGAGAACAGTTGAGGAGGACACCGATGTCAACCTCCAGACCCCAAGCACCTGGGCATGTGTATGCACCCACGCACATATGAACCCACATTCACAGATACGCACACATACATCACTCACATGAAAGAATCAATAAAAAAAGAGAAGCGGTCATGTCATTGGTCCATTAATTAACATGGTATCCATCTTATAGCTCAGCATGCTTTCTCAGTGATCTTCTCTCTGAACCTAGGTAGAGACAAATTTTCCCTCCAGGCTAGGATTGTTTATTAGTTTTCTTTTCCTTTGTTTCCTCACAGCTCCACTGAGATGTTATAGTCCGTATTCCTGGTATTCTATTCTGCCCACGCTTTCAGGCTTTCCTATAATGAGTTTCTTGGGGGTACTTCATGGTATAATCACTTAACAGAAAGCAAAAATTCTCATTAAATCTCAGAAGCAGGAAGTCCGCTGATTAGGGGAAACAACAGATTCAATGGAGAAACTGAATCAGAGTTTTAAGTGGTTTGTTTTCTTTCTGTTAGAAATATTTCTGGGTTATGAAATAAAGTAGAAAGGCAATATATCTCAAGAGAAATACCTCAAGGGGACTGACGATCGGATTGATTTGTCCCTGGGCATCTGCAAAAACTACCAAAAGCTCTAAACATGCACTCAGGAAACATAGACAGGGGGAGGCTCCTCCGAACAGCACGCATAAGGGGAGATTACATTGGGTCTTTCCACACAAAAGAAACGGCCAGGGCTTCAAAGGAACAAATAACAAAATCAGTTTTGGGGTGTGGGTACTGTCATTGCCCCATTTTTGAGATGAGAATGTAGAAGTGACATGATTGAATTAGCATGTCTCTAGGATAGGACCAAGACGTTTTCTCCTTTCCGATGTCTTGTCCATTAGAACAAGACTTCCGGCTGGGAGGTGGTAGCACAAGGCTTTAATCCCAGCATTTAGGAGGCAGAGACAGGTGGATCCCTGTGAGTTCGAGGCCAGCCTTGTCTACAGACTGAGTTCCAGGACAGAGTCCAAAAGCTACAGAGAAACTCTGTCTGGAAAAACCAAAAAGAAAAAAAGGAAAAAAAAAACAAAAAACAGAAACAAAAAAACAAGAACAAGACTTCCAGAACTGTGAGGAATTTGTTATTACTCTTATGTCTTCAGTGCCTAGGGACTTTTGGATGCAGTTCAGTGCTCTGTAAGTTTACTAATATAAAAAGAAAATGATTGAAATACATCCCCCTTCTACTGCTTTGAAGGGAGAGCTACATGGTACTGCCCTTCTCCGCATTTTATCATCTAAGATATCAAGATTTTTTATTTTTTGTTTTTAAGATTTGAAGTTTATATAAAATTTATCAAATGAACACTGTATTTAAAACATTGCAACATTACAATACATTTGCATAAACTTAGTCATAAAGGTATGTATATTCCTCCAAATGTTAATACCAATTGCAAATGTTTCCATATTTAGTAACAATTTTACTTATATGTTGTACTTGGTTTTAAATGTATGGGAACTTAGTTTATGAAAAAAGTAACTGAGAGGGTGGATACATACTCAAATTTCTGAATCTGGGATTTCATTTTGTGACATTTTGTTCCACAGAGCTTCATTTATCCTCAACAGTAAATACAACGTCACAGTTTCTTTTTTTAAAGAATATGAAACATCAGTTCTGTGGTTTTAAGAATATAAAACAATGATCTGTTTGCAAAACTTTCTAAATCTTTTGGAATGTGTACATAATTAAATTAATTATAAATAAGATAATTGTATTTTTAAAAAATCCACGAAATTTAGAAAGAGAGCACAAACCAAAATACCTTCTATACCTTCTGTGGTGTGTGTATACTTAACTCCACTTCTGAGAGATACTAAGTGCATTAGTAAAAGCTGACAGAAAAGACATTATAGAAGCAACTAGAATCTACTATACAGTTGTCTGGAACAAGGAAATGTCACCTTGTTCTTGAACAAGGACCTTTATTTGCTTCTCTGAAGATGTTTTCCCACAGTGTCTGCTGACCCTAATTGCCATGTATTTGTAAACTGACAAAAGTCATGACTCATCAATGAACAATATCCTACATTCTACACACTGGGGAGCACTGACCTTAAATCCAGGGCCACCAAATGACTAACTTTTGAAAATGCTTGCAAACATCTATCCTATTCCTCAATTATACATCATTCATCAATATCACCTGCCAATTCTAACTCCTTATCGTTGGTGTTTTGTTAATAGAATATCCAGTAATAAATGAAGAAGCTGCAGATTTGAGTGATTGCAGTTTGGGAAAGGCACAACAGTGTCACTGAAGAAATGAAATAACTTGAGTTTGCTAAGAATTAAAAATCAAAACAGGATAAAAATGAGAAACACATCACATAGAGGTGGTATCTAGAATATCTCATTGCTAAAATTATGAAATCAGTGTAAATAGTTGGAAATTAAGAATGTGGAGATAACTAAGGAGAGGAAGGTTTCATAAATGGAATTGGAATTAAAATAGAGAAGAGAAACAAGAACTCTGGAGGGCTAATTAGACCACAGGAGCACAAGTGATTCTTATCATGTGTTAGAACGACAAAACTTCAAAGTCAAACATAAAGATATAAATATAAAACCCAACTGATACTTGTTGCTGTCAGAAGGGCTTGCAGAATACATGGCTGCAATGTGTAATTTCCATCTCTTGGAGAGATCTTTAAATGATTAAACTGTATCTTCATTTATATTATTTTGTTGGACAATAATTCCTAACACTAGACAAATTTGTTTTCTAGAGCTTAAGTGACTTGTTTTTCTAGGTTCTTGGCCTCCAACCTCTCAAGGCATGTTCAGAGACAGCCTGTCTGCAAGCAAATGCATAAGCAAGTGCTATGGCCTATTCATTAACAACGTGGCATAAAACCCTGTGTCCTCAGAAACCTATAGGAAAGGACCCACCCACTCCATCCCAGGTAGCTGAACTCTCCTCAGAGCCCCCACAGTGATTCTGTTTGGCTAAGAGATATTATCTCCTCCGATAGTTCTTACCCAAAAGTACAATCTGCTTCAGTGGCCCCTTACCTACAAACTTGAAACTGTTCACAATTCACTATTATTTTTATCAAAATGACTTTCTATCTGAGGTATTTTGTAATCTCTTAAAGAAATAGCCATACATGTGATAGGTATAGGGACCAGCGATGTACAGGAGTTATTTTTACAGACAAAGTTGAAATACCATTTCCACCGTGAAAGTTAAAATATCCACACTCTGTGATAAAATGCATATTTGGAAATAGTGAAATAGAAGTTTTATTTGAACTACATGATTATTATCAGAGAGGGCAAAGTCTCCCTCTTTAACATAAGTTGAAAGTAAAACTCCACCGCTGAAGACATCACACACTTTGGAATCAGAACTAGGAGAGGTTAAGCTGGAACTGACCTGGAACCCTTCTCCAGTAGATAACAGTAGTAAATAAAGAAGAAGTCATAAGTTTGAAAAGGAGTGGGAGTTCATGGGAAGAGTTGGGGGGAATGTGTGACAATGTAGTAAAACAGTAATGATGTATAAAATTTTAAAAATAAAATAAAACTTTGATTAAAAATGATAAATAACATAGAGCATACTATTGGCTCCTATGTGTCCTAACAATCAAGTTATGTCTCTTTCTGATTATCGTGAAATCTTGGATTTGCTGACAAGTACTGGTCAAGGCGCCAGCAACAAGAGTCAACAGTCAGCCTCAAATCCCTGCCTTTGTGGAGCCAATGGAGACGTAAAACTAGTCAACGAGAGGGAAGGTCCCAACAAGATATGTTATGGGGAAGGAGCAGAAGGCTATGAAGAAGCATCACCATGAGGTTCTTTTGTTGTGAATAGGAAAAGGGGCTCCAGGAAGACCAGGACACTAAACAAAGATCGGAAGGAGGTGAAGAAGGAACAGGCCAAGTAAGAGAAAAATGGAGTGGAAGGTGACTGCCACGAGATAGAAGTGTACATGACAAGTTCCTGGAAAAGAAGAAATGGTCATTTACAACAAAATGATAAAGTAGAGATTCTCATGAGACTGTCCAAGAAAAAAGAAAGGCTGAATGAGGAGACGTTAGTTGTAAAAACCTCAAGTATTTAACAACTGGTATTGCAGTGAATGTGAGGAAATGCCATTAGAGTTACCTTCTGCTATAATGGAACTTATTAACGTTACAGCATCACCTCTCCTCATGCATCGTCATAAGGACTTTGGGTTTCACTTCCAGAGCATTTGGAAACTGTGGGCCTATTTGACTTACATTTTAACAGGCTTATGTTTATTAATAGGTTGACAATCGACTTAGGGACTAAAAGGGGAAGCAAGGAAACTTGTTTTGAGTTATTGAAAGACTCTAGATGAAAAATGTTATAACTGACAGCAGGATCCTAAGGCTGGTTAGACACATGTTCAGACTACTCTGTGTGTGTGTGTGTGTGTGTGTGTGTGTGTGTGTGTGTGTGTGTTAAGGATAGAGCTGATAGTGTGAGTGAGATAATAGCATGAAAATTGAGAAAAATAAAGGAAATAGATACAGAATAACTCCAAAGATTTTAGCCCTAGAAATCAGAAGTCAGGAACTAGTAGTTGGTAACATTGTAGAACTACAGAGGAAACAGTTCGAAGATAACATGAAGTTTGCTTTTATACATGCCTTGGACATCCAACCAAAGTACTCAACACACAAACCCAAAACAAAAAATAACATGTCCTCTCCATAAATTCCATATGCAAGGAATGTTTCATAACCTTCTAGCACTTCAAGTTTGTATGTTTAAAAATTTATAGAACTTTAAATTATCATGCAAACATTCCAATCATAGGTAACTAAGTGAATTTTATTTATGTGTGAATACCAGCATTTTTTTAAGAATAACAACTACTATGTTTGGTTTGTTAGATACTTTTATAATAGAAATTAAAAAGGAGAGACTAATAGAGATACTTTTCCTTATGCTTAGAGAAAAATAGTGATGTGCAGGGGTAAGAACTTTGGATGTTGTAGCTGTATAGAAAAAGACCCCACTTCAGACCCCATTGTAAGTGACTTCTTTTAAGGAGTTGGAGAAGGGTCTCACAACCCTTCTCCCTGCTCCTACCTGAGAGGTGATGGATTCGCTCCCGGTCAGATCAGAGGACAACTTCTGGTGTCTACTCTGTTCTGTAATCGTGAATGTGTTTCCTCAATTTATATCTTAATAAATTCTGTTACCCATTTAATAGACTCATGTGGATTGATCATAATACAGGACCTTCAGTGGTCACATCTGTCATAATTTCAGAAGCACTCTCTACCAGGCAACCAACAACCACCACACCCTCCTAAGAATCAGAGAGGGTAACAGAAACCAAGGAACTCAGCATACACACACACACACACACACACACACACACACACACACACACACACAAGACCCAACAGATATCAGCACCAAGAATTACAATTATTCAAACCTCAGATGCTTGTACACCCACGTAAAAACACAATCAGTAACAGCCAAGACAATATGTTGCCACTAGATCCTAGCAACCCTACTACACTAGGCCCTGAGAGACACAATATAACTGAAGCACACAAAAAGGACTTCAAAAAAAACTATTATGAATATGCTCATAGATCTTAAAAAGATGGAAATAAATCCAATAATAAAATTAATGAAAATACAAACAGTGGAATGAAATGAGGAATGATCTTCAAGATTTGAAAGTGGAAATAGAATCGCCAAAGAAACCCCCAACATAGGGAAAATTGGAAAGGAAAAAGTCAGGAACTGCAAAAGTAAACTCAGAGGCGAGCCAAACAACATAATGCAAGGGGGAGAAGATAGAATCTCAAGCATTGCAGACAAGACAGAAGGACTGTATACCTCACTCAAAGAAAATGTTAGATCCAAAAAAATCTCAGACACAAAACATCCAGGAAATCTAGGACCCTATGAAAAGATGAAATCTGTGAATAAACAGGAGTAGAGGGAGGAGAGTAAACCCATGTCAAAGGCACAAAAAATATTTCCAACAAAATCATAAAAGAAAATTTCCCCAACCTGAAGGAGGACATACCTATCACGGTATGGGAAGCATACAATACCCCATAGACGGGACCAGAATAGAAATTCCTCCCTCCACCACCACCCCCCAAAAAAGAAAGAAATTTCCTGATACAAATAATAAAATCATGAAGCATACAGAACAAAGAGAGAATATTAAAAGCTATAAGGGGAAAAGAGCAACTAACATTTAAGTTTGAACAATTAGACTAACATCGGACGTTTCGATGGGGACTTTAAAGGCCAGAAGGGCCTGGACTCTAAGAGAGCACAGATACCAGCACTGAAAGAAATGTTCAACATCCTTATCATCATGGAAATGCAAATCTAAACTATCTTGAGATTTCATCTTCCACCAGGCAGAATGGCTAAAATCAGTACTACAAATGACAGCTCATGCCAGTGAGGATATGCTGTAAAGGGACCACTCATCCATTGCTGGTAGGAGTACAAACTTATACAGCCACTATGGAAATCAGCATGGAGATTATTCAGGAAGCTGAGAATGGATCTACCTCAAAATCCAGCTATATCACCTTTGGGCATATACCCAAAGGATGCTTTATCCTACTACAGAGACACTTGTCCAACCGCATTCATGTCTACTCTAGTCATAATAGCCAGAAATTGGAAACAGCCTAAATGTCCATCAATACTTGAATGGATAAAGAGGGTACATTTACACAAAGGAATATTACTCAGCTGTCAGAAAATAGATTTCTCAGGTAAATGGATGAAGCTATAAAAAAAACCATCCTGAGTCAGGTAACCCAGACCCAGAAAGACAATTGTATGTGTTTGCTCATATGTGATGTTAGCTGTTAAGTCTTCGATAAGCAAGCTACAATATGTATAACCACAGAAGTTAGGTATAGCATACAGGAATAGGAGGGACAGATGGATCTGCCTAGGAAGGGGAAATAGAATAGATAGTTATGGATGGTTGAGGAGGGCATGGGATTGGTAGGATCAAACAAGAGTTGGAAAAAAAGAGGGGGGTTAAAGAGAGACTATGGGGGTGACGAGTAAAACTAAAAGGCCATTTGAGGGGTCATATGGAAATCTAATACAGTTCATGCTTCTAAAATATGTCCATGTAGGAGGGTGATCTAAATGAAATTGCCAAGGAAAATAGAGGTCCAACATCTCTCACCCCCAAATGAAGCTCCTTACATGTGCAATCATATGTGTCTCTGCATCTGAATGTGTTTCTTGTTGTTTTTTTCTGTTTGTCCAATTCCAGTTTGTTTTTGTTTTATCTTATTTTATTATAATTCTTTAGATGCTTGTTTGTTTTCTAAGTAGAGACAAAAAGGGTGTGGATTCAGGTGGGAGGTGAGATAGGGAGGGTCTTGGAGGGAAGGAAATCATAACTGGAAAGGAAAGCATAATTAGAGTATATAATATGAAAAAAATGTTTTCAATTTTTAAAAAAGAAGTAAAAATGCACACACATGTGCATCTGTGCAGAGTGAATCATCTCTTAACCAATACTTTGCCATCTTCTCAATATTTGGTGGCTTTGTCTTATTTTTTGTGGTTTTGTTTTGTTTCTCGAAACAGGGTTTCTCTGTGTAGCTTTGCGTCTTTCCTGGAACTCACTCTGTAGCCCAGGCTGGCCTCGAACTCAGAGATCTACCTGCCTCTGCCTCACAAGTGCTGAGATGAAAGGTGTGCACCACCACCACCCAGTGTCTTCTTATTTTAATGTAGTTTCCATTTTGAAGAAACTATCCACTGAATGAGAAATGTGGCACTGATTCGCTAATGTAGTGACTGTATATCTTAAGCCATATGAGAGACGAAAAGGAAACATTAAGGTGATTAAGGTGATGATTGACCACATACATGCAAAATAAAAATTTGGAAGTTCCAGGAAATTAGGAGTTCAATTAACTCTTCAGTCAGGCTGAATGTTTTCATTTTACTTAATTGTAGTGGGTAGCCATTCCAGCTTTGTTCTGGAAGTTCTAACCCCCATTGAGACTTCGGCAACTGTCACGCCTACAAGGCGGGGCCAAGGGAGGTGCCTGGGGACCCGAGATCGAGATCGGGATTGGCGGACACTCTCTCGTTCCAGGACGCTGGATGGTGGAGGTGGACAAAGCAGAGCTCCAGAGAACACCGCTGGACTGTGATACACCTTCCCCAGACCCCGTGACCTACCTATCCCTTAATTTGTAAGTTACGCCATTAAATAAATCTCCTTTTAACTACATGGAGTGGCCTTAATAATTTCACCAATACTTAATGCTTACTCCTGAAATTATTTTCAATGAAGTTTACTTAAATCAGTGTGGATGGTTCTATGGTTCTAATGTCTGAACTTAAACTCCTGCCGAGTCCAGTTGCTTTCTGTGAAGATGTGAAAATCACATCGTGATTAAGATTATTTTCCACAACTTAAAAGTTAGCTTCTTTAAACTCTGTTGAAGGGCTGTGAAGTGATCAAATGCTAAGATTCATTTTAGTGAAGTGAATTATGCAATTATATATTGCCCTCTGTTTTAAACATTCAAATATTAGAAAAATTGAGACATTTCTGACCAAGAGGCAACAATAATCTCTTCAAGTAAAATTATTTCTATTTTTATGTGTTCCATTAGAAATCACCATATTTTTAGATGTAGCCCATTCAGCACCTACAAACTCAAAATCTATTGTATGTAAAACAAATACCATTAAAAGAAGTGTATATACTTACCAAAAAAGAAACCAAACTAAACCAAACCAACAGAATATTGCTTTGCAATTTTCAATTCTGTTGGAATAAATAATGGAGTGGATTAGACACAATAATGATTAATATGAGGGTACTAATAGTGCATCCATGTCACATTATGGAAAGTAATAAAAGCCTTTCTCCTTGGAGTGATTCAACCAAGAGTGAGTCAAGATTTGAAATCTCTACTTTATACTCCCTGTAACTTCTGCCTTCTGTTTGTCTCTTGTATGAATCTGAATTTGTCTCTGACTGAAGACTGTCTTGTGACTCTGTCCTGTGTGTCTGTGTGACTGTCTCTGTCCCTAAAAAAAGGCATTCCTCTAACTTTTCTGAACAGCATAGACAGCATCTAATGGAGAAGGAATGAGGGATAGTTTACCAAAATCTTCAACAGAATTTTACAAGGAATTAAGGCACTAACTCCACTGTAACCCAAGTGACCAGACAACAAACAGTACTACAAAAATCATTGTTTCTCAACCAGTATCCAAATTTATGTTCAAAATTTATGGTGGATATTCATTTAAGAAGAATGTTTTTAACTTCTGTATTTGTTACTTTCAGCAAATGATGCACATGCATTGTTCTAGTCAGGGGCATGGAAGAGTACATAACTTATGATTATAGCTATCCATTAACTTAGGTTGGAAAAGTTGATTCCATGGGAAATCCATGGCAAGTAAGGTTGATTATTACATCATTCTCTTAAAAGAAAATTTAACCAACAGGCTAAGTTCACAGTAGGATAGCAGTGTTAAATATTCAATGACTTCAAGGTATATTATTAACTTTGTGAAGTCTGGCAAAAATTTCTCTCTCCTAGAGTAAGAAATACGTTTTATCATAATGCTTTGTCACAAAGAACTCTCTCAAGAAATCAAATAGTGAATAATATGTAATGAAACACAATGTGTAATAGCAATAGTTATTACATTTAAGCCAAACAGTAATATACTTTTGAAACACTTGTATAATTTTTGTCTTAGATATTATTTGAACTTTGGAGACAAAAAAAATGTATATTTTTAGCTTTCTTTATTTTGAATTTTTAAAATTTATTTTAAGTTTATTATAAAAACTTGCAACTAAAAAACATCATGCAATGACACAAAAATCCAAAACAGAACTAGATCAGAAATAAGACAATGACTTGAACCTGTGATATGTAAATCAGTTACATAGAGATCATTGGGATTTTTCAAAATAGTTGGGGACCAGTCCATGCTAAAGATGTTCTTAAGATTTCGTTAGGCTTTCTATAGGTCTATTTTATTCACAAAAATAATGTTGACTTAATCAAGAATTCTGCAAACAGAAAGGACAGAAATATTTGCATGGAGATCTGAAACTCTGTTAAACCCTGACAAACACCTTTTAGTGTCAACACCTCCCAACCCTTGCTGTAAAGTGCAGTTATCATAATCATCACAACTATTTGGTTTCTAAATGATCTTCATTTCTACAGTAACATTTGTAATCCTTTGAACAAAGGGTTTAATTTGAGCATTTTACTACCAAAAAAATGCAGTTTTATGATTTTCCTACAGTCTAGGTGGATTCGTTCCCATAGTTCTCAAATGACAAACTTCATAGCATTGTGTGTGGCACTAACTAACCTCCATTTTTTTTATAAACTAAAATCTTGGATGCATGAAAGATCTTCTCCAGACCGTAAAGGCCATGAGCTAATAATGCCACAAAGCCAAGGCCTGCTTGTATTTCTATTTATTTATCCAATCTGAAGTTCTGAGCAATGACCAATCATTGCAGTAGCATATGAGAATCTATTTTCCTCAACTGAAAACAAGAAAAGTCCATTTTTTTCCCATGTGTGTCTTTTCCTGTGGCAGCCTCAAAGGCTTAAAGAGCACACAGCTATTTCAGGCCACCTGTGCACATAGCCGGTCTAAACTAGAATGTCTGACTGAGGCCTACTGATGTCAAGTATGAATACCATATCACCTAAAAGTTGAAACAGTGCATGCTGGGACTTGGGTCAATTTACTGTGTATTGAGAATCTTTCTGGAATGTCATCATGGCTCAGGGCAACTTTTTAAGGAATCATTAATAAATATGCACTCAATGACAGAAGCAAAAGGGTAGTATGAACCAATCCAACTAGGCAGTTTTAATAAAGCAGCAGGAGTATTAACTATCTCAGCAGATTTCCTTAATACACTATCCATAAAGGACCATGAGTCTGGAGATAAACTTGAACTTGTGCGTAGAAATAGAAACAGCCTGCCATGGCTCTAAAGGTTTCCTTGTAACATGAAGCCTAAATGCTCCCCTTTTCATGGTGTTATACAATCCATTCTGTTCCCTTAGGAATGTTATAAAAGCTGGATTTAACTATGTGACCTGCATACTCATATTAAAGAGAACATCTTACATGGCTTTTTCTTTAGCGATCTGAGAATTTTAATAGTGTAAACAAGCATTTTCTATGAAATGGCTTATGGAATGCTTCTGCCCACACAAATGCAAACTATTGCTGAAATAATGTCATGCATACCCATTTCAACAACTTGCTTGAAAAAAACTCTACTTAATATCTTCATAGTGTTTTAACATAATGCTCTGTTTTAAATAGCATGGATTGAAGTTACTGCATTGATTTTGTACAACAAACAATACTGGATGAAAATTGTCAAACCACTCCCTTGGACATCCTTCTTCAAGAGATATCTACATGCTACCCTTACAATACTGAAGAATATCTTGGTTTTTTTTTTTTTTTTTTGGAAGAGTGTGAAAATAAACTGAGCATGTCATTACTGATGCTTTGTTCTATTTTTAAAGAGGCACTTCTTCATATTCCTTAGAGTATATATTGTGATATTATCTTATATAGTAGTCAACAAAATGTGTTGCTGAGAACATGATAAGAATTCTTTATTTTTAAGCCAGTTTTGGGAGCAGCTGTTCTTGAAACAACTGAAAGAAATAAAAGACAGGTCAGACAAAGTAAAAATATAAATGGGAATTCGGCATATAGCTCAGATGTAGGGTACCTGCCTCTATGCTCAGAACTGGGTTCCTTGCCCAGCACCATTGTTTTTAAAAGTAGAGAACAATGGTCAACCAGACTATTCCAAATTGATATGGTATCTCTTAGAAGTTCACAAATGTCAAGTAATGAGACTATTTAAATGGCAAAATACAGGATTCAAAGTAAAAAGGAGAAGCCATCAGAACCATCTAGTGCAGAAGAACACGGGCATGCTTATTTACTAGATCGTGTACCAGAAACACTGCTACATGATGTAAAACGTTACAGTAGGGAAGATTTGCCTAAACGGTGCTTTAAGCTGATGCTGAAGGGAAAATTTATAAATTTGAATAAATATCCCTTGACTAAGCAGCTTTAAAATCATTGCTAGAAAATCAAAAGGCATCATTGTTTTAATTTGTTCATTCATTTTTTAAAAAAATATTGTACACCATCTAGCCAACTTTCAGTTGCTCATTTAAAGAGGAGCAGACGCTTGGCAATGCCAATGAGAATTTTCCAAATATGGGCTTAAGAGAGAGTGTGGATGATACTAGTTATTTTTATGTGACAGTAACTTTATGGTAGGAGAAGGATGCTGGCCATGCTGGATGACACCTGAAGCTAGTAGACTCTGAAACCTGTCAACAAACGATGAGTGTCAAGAGACTGATACATCGCTGTCTGTGTTTACATTATTCTTATTTGATTTCAGTGACTTCTGCCTGATTCATGTTTACAACACAAGGAAAGTCCAGGGCTGTAGAATGTATGTCAGGTAGACAAAAATACACACATCAATTATTGGTGCATCAATTATTATCTCATAAAATTGCCCTGGCATTTAATTCTCATTTCTCTTCGATCTCTGCCACAAGGATGGACAGTCCCTGGAGCATCACTGTTGTTCTACACTCAACTGAAGGTTGCTATTCTTAAAGTATCTTTAAAAAAATTCATGATCTTTGTAATTTTATAAGCATTAGGCAGCCCATGATGCTGAAGACCTGTGTGTTAATTCAACTGTGAGATTTCGGTCTGCATAATTATAACTGGGTTTTGTTTTTTTTTTTAAAGTTCTTGGCTAATGTGTATGTCAAAGCTGTTATATGCCTTTGCTTATACTAGTTTCCAAAAGTTCTTGGAGATATGTTCTTTTTGAAAGAATAATGGTAAATTCTCAATCTTAAGATTCATCATGCCAGGAGAGTGATAAAAAAAATCCTGCCTCTCTACACGGGAATTTGAAATTTAAATTGAGATGTTCAACATAGGTTATAATTATACAATTTATGAAATAAAACTTTAAATCATATACAAATCTGAGTCTAGACTTAAACTGTTATATGCTGTCATAGATGCTCTCCAACACTTTCATTATAGCTGTCAAATGTCATGTACTTTTAATCTCTTCTCAAAAGAAAATGTAAGCATAAAAGAACAACATGATAATGAACTTAAATTTAAGAAAAACTCTTTTGTTTTCCATTGTCTGGTATCTATGTTATACTGAGGTTTGTTGTTTTTTAAAAGGGAAAAAAAACACATTCATTAAGGTGCCACATATTCAAGATTTCATTTTATGGTATATTGAAATCCCCTGAATAGGTACCCTGAAGTCTGTCTCATGTTCTCATTTTCATTGACTTCACTGAAAGTCATTTTCCATGACATCTCAAAGCCTGTCATATCGAGAATTTATTAGAATGCAATAACAATATGTATGTTGTGTGTGAATATATTTTCAACAAGTACATAATGATGTGAAATTAGGCCCCTATTTGTAAGTGATAAATTTTATGTTCAAAATTGGCTGTCAAAATTATTCAGGAACTAATTCTCATTTTCTTGGTCAATGAATTTTGGATGAACATGTTCTAAAGTACATCAGACAAGGATTACAATAGGACCTTAACCAAATGGAACATTGTGAAGACAACAATTTAGACAAATATCCACTCTTTTTTCAGAATTCCACATCTTGAGTGGGGAAATAAATTGTCTTGCAAAACTCCGTGAATCAAACAACAGAGAAAAGCTCAAGTTTTTTGTTCACCAGCTTATCATCCACTCTTTTTCTTCAGAATGCAGTCAATGATGGTTCTAGGATAGTTCCTCTGAAATGAAAACCACTGAACAGGAAAACATTAATCATAGCAATTTCCTGGAATAATTGCTTGCTGTGCCCAAGTATGTTTGAATATTGACAGTGTTTCAGAGAAAGACGATGAAACAATTCACTATGATAGCAGAAATATGGCTTCATAGGAAACAGGGATACATTTAATTGAATTCGATAGTGTATGTGTCTTTATGCTTATTATTATAGTCCATATCACTGGCTCAAACTTGTGAGTCAATCTTTCCCAAATTAAATTACTACCAAAATTTACAAACTTGATGTGAAGACTATATTGTATTTACAAAGAACTTGGCACTTACAGAATAAATTATTGACTTTTTAAAATCTAGCCCGGGGCACCCATGGTTTAGGCAAATGTGAAAGCCAGATGCCTTATGCATTATGCTACATTAACATGGATAAGGTTTTCCAGCAGGTAAATGCCACAGTGCTGTCCTGTTGCTGAAAGCCAGTACCTCCCATTTCTAATCGGTGGGGTAGGGGTGGAGAAGTTCTTAGTCCAGAGAAAGTAAAGGCTGCATGTTTTCTTCTTCACTTTTATCCATGCGTTTTAGTACTGTGGGGTCCACTACTGATTGTGATCTGAAAAGAATAAAGCCAAAGACAACGAGTTAGCACCCAGAATTATCCACATGACATTCCCGTCAGTCTTTTCTCCACTGCTGCTTCTCCCATGGCTGTGAAGTCTCTTCCCCCACATCAAGGGATTTATGAGCTGTGGATATCATACATTTAGAGTTTGGCATCAGAGTGAGCAAACAATCCCCTCTGGCTTCCCGGGTTCTAAACAGAAAATAATAGGATTAATGCTGTCCTTACAGCTGAGCAAGAGTGTTCTCTTAGAGATACTGAAATTTCCTAGTGTAGGACGGATATTTTCTAATAAATTATTTTTGGATAGAAAAAGAAACTAATAGGTAGATGCTTTTGATGATGATTTCAACACCAGACAGAGGCTTAATTCCTGCTTTAAAATAATCTACAAAAACAAATCCAAAATAATTATAATTCATTTCCTTGTCATCTCTCAATTTTAATGATTACATCACCACCACCACCAACAACAACAACAAATCAGAATTTGAATGTAATTTTGTTAAGTTTCCCACTGGAAAATCCAAATAAAATAACCCATATGTTTGAACTCTTCAAGAAATGTTGAAGGACATTTAAAATAAAAATGCTTATTTGGGCAGGAAGGGTCTATAGCTAAAAAAGCACACAATTTGAAAATCCCGTGTACATACATGCTTTTGATAGAGAAGGTGGAATTATATACCAGCTCCTCAATGGAAAATGCATGAGAATGGGAAGAAGAGGAAATAATGGCACACGCTAATGTTGTGGCAGAGAGATGCCATTTTAATGGCTATGGCATTAAGAAGCAGCTGCCCTTTTAGAGCCCTCCCTGGTAATGAATTCTTCCACACTGCTGCATTCCAGCCAATTGCCTTTTGCTGTAGCAACATGCCTCTTAGCAGACTTCATTAACTCCCGAAAAAGAAGACTCTCAGCTAAATTACAATTGCGCATGCTAATAAGAAAGAACGTAATGGAACTAATTATATTTTTAAGGAGCACAAGATTCACCAACAAAAATGACTCATTTATTTAAATAAACAATCCTGTTTCAAAAAAAGAAGAAAAAGAAAATGGGAGCATTTTTTTAAAGTGGGGAGAGGGTTTGTTTCTTAGATGAATTTCACATTATCTGAATATTAAATAGGCACTAGAACTTACAAAACATACGGAGTAAATTTTTCTGTGTTTCCCTGAGTGATTTTGTGGGAAAAAGACAATTGAATAAAGAGGAAACAAGAGGAAAAGAAGACAGAGAGAAAAGGGGAGAGGCAGAGTTGAGAATCAAAGGATAAGATGTATAGTAAGATTTTAATATCTCAATTTCTAATAAATTTTCATACAAAAATAATGACATTAAGCATTCAAAGTGAAGAGCAACAAGAGAAATAGAAAATGCATTTGTTAGGAAAACAGAAAATATCATAAAACTATATCTACTATTCAGACTTTGAACTGTCTTAGTCATCTCAAATAAGTAAATGCCAAAGCTGTTTAAGCTGCACAAAGCCCAACAATAAATTATTTGTGTTTGCTGTAATATTCCGCTAAAACACACACCTAGATACACAATACATTATCTTCAGTTTGAATGAAATCTGACATTTTAAGAATATAAAATATGTTGTCTGAATTGGAATTAAATTGTTACATTATTTTCTCAGGCATTACAGTTTTCATAACTGTTGGTGGGTAAATATTGGCTCCATCTGCACAACAACTTCACAAGAGAAAAAGGAAACACTCAGAAAGATGATTAAGATTGTCTTTGGTATTTAGTTGCCCTGGTTGTATTTCATTCACTTAGTCTGAGGTTTTATTCTTACTTTCTTGTATGAAAGAGGGGGTGGTTTGTGTAAGATCATCATTGTTCCTAAGTGGTTTATTCCAGTCATGGTAAAGGAATCTGTCTATCATTAACTATGTATATCTGGAAGTTTTTATTCCATTTTTTAAAATAAGTAAGGAGCTGGGAAAATGACTCTAAAATGCCTGTCATGAAAATATGGGGACCTGAGTTTGGATCCTCAACACCCAAGTACAAGCTGAGTATTTGCCAGTATCTCTGATCCCAACTAGGGGATCCCTGCAGCTCATAGCCAGCCAGAGTAGTAAAACTGGTAAGTTACAGGGTCAATGAAAGGCCATGTTTCAAACAATAAGGTAAGAGCAGCCAAGAAAGACACCTGACATTGACCACATACATACACATACACCTACACAAGTACCCATGCCCATACATACGTGAACATACACAAACATACACACATGAAATAACAAAGGAAGTTAAATTTAATTATCCAATATTTATTTATTCAGTAATATGCAGCTATAACAGGCTGCAATAAAATATTTTAGACCTAGATTTCAGAGAAAAGTATTTCAATCCCAGTTACTTTTTTAGCGAATTTACTTGCCTTTTGATCATGGGAAGGCTATTAAAACTCTTAAAATTATACTATTCTATGTGTAAAATTGGGAAAGAACCCCTGCTTTACATTAACATAGTGAGAATAAAAATATAATAGTGCATATTTAAACCCCAAGCACATGACAAACAAAAAGGGTTAAGGAAGTAGCTCACAGAACGTGATTGTCTGCTCACTGAAATTAGAACTGGAATTCACTATCTTTCTTGTCTCTGATCTCCTTATCAATAAGATGAGACTAGAAACATCTTGTTAGTTAACTGCAAGAAACAAGAGTGTGAAATTATGCAAGTCAGTAGAATACAGATTGACACGTAGTCGTTAAGTGTTCATACCTTTCAGCTAAATGGATATCTGCAGCAAAACAGCTGCTCAGGTTATACGAATTCCTAATGGCGTGGCTGCATACACAAGACCTACATAATAATAAGCCAATCAAAGTCTCTGCATGAATGAGCTATGGGGGTGGAGTTGGCGGTGGGGGCGGGGCAACTCAGGAAGTCCCACCTTCCAGTGATATACTATTGGCAGCTGATGACTTAATAGAGGAGGGAGAGTCCATTTTTTTTTGTTTTTTTCTTTATTAAGAGTTTTTTTATTCATTATACATACCAACCACAGATCCCCCTCTCTTCCCTCCTCCTGCTCCCCCCACAACCCTTCCCCCCTCCAAACCATCCCCCATTCCCTCCTCCGAAAAGTTTAGGCCTCCCATGGTGAGTCAGCAAGCATTCAGTTATGCAGAATCCATTTTCTTTAGGAATATTGTCCCTGAGAGGTTACACATGATTCAACAAAAGTGAAATGTTAGTCTTGCTGCATGTAGTCAGACAGTATCCTAGGGCCTGTAAGTATAAGACACAAGACACTCCCAGCACTAAAGACAGGCATACTCTAGGGAACTTTGCATCTTTTCAACTGATCATATTCTTCTCTCCCCAGCAAATACACACAGCAAGACAGTCCCAATAGGATTACAAAACCTTCACATGCTATAAGCACACACCAATGAACAAGAACCTGTAAAGTTCTAATCAGCTCACATCAGAAGCAAAATACACAACTGGGGGGGGGGGGGTGGCTAGAAGCCTGATCATCAAGGACCAAAATGCCCCAACTAATTGGAGTAAAGAAACAGGATCCAAACTGACTTCAAATCAGGGCTACATAGCTTATCTAAAAAGAGATGCTACTCCATCAAAATTATGTTCTCATAACAAGGCTAAATGCAAAACATAAAATTAGGGG
Organism: Peromyscus eremicus; assembly: GCF_949786415.1. NCBI lineage: Eukaryota > Metazoa > Chordata > Mammalia > Rodentia > Cricetidae > Peromyscus > Peromyscus eremicus. Next base: position 23,688,461 of record NC_081424.1, on the reverse strand, counting down.
TCATGGGCTAATAGATGAGCAAGTCTCAGTTTAAGGTGCTCAGTGTGAGTCAGCAACATGTTTTGACTTCTTGCACAGCAACTACTGATAACCAGAAGCTAACAAGGTCTACACAAGAAATGTAGACAGCACTGGTCATAGTTGGTTCAAATGTCACCTATTAGTTTTGAATACTTACTTTAGGCAGCCATTGAAAGGCAGAAAACAACTCACTCATCCACTCAGCTAGCATGTAGTGGGCCGTCTGGGGGACAGCCTACCTCCAGGAACAAGGGATTCAGAAAACAGAACAAATACAGTCACCATGGTCTCCACAAATTTCATTCTACAGCCCCAGTCATTTCACAGTGTTGCTAAATGATACAAGGAAATTTTTTTAAAAGGACAGTGATTGGTATGAAATGAGTAGAATGAGTGGCACATACATAGAAATGGTTAAGACTGAGTGGCTGCAAAGGGGGCAGAGACTTTTTGAGGAGGTCCTTTGACAGGTACCAGCCATTTGAAGACACTTGGAAGAAGAACTCGAGCCAGAGGTGACAAGTAATGACTTTAGAGAGGGACCAGCTGGAGAAGCTGAGAAGCAGAGAAGACTGCTGCATCTGAAGGTAGGAGAGGAGGAAGATGTGATAACCCAGTGGAGAAATGCAGACAGGGCCAGATGATACAGTGGTTTGTTAAGTCATAGCATGTTGTGATTCGTGATCCAATCATCAGTCATCTGAAATTTAAATGGGAGTTGTGTGATGACTTAAATCACGTTTTTAAAAGGATGTTTGGATTTCCACGTAGATTATAAATAAGGAAAGGGGAATGAGACAACGATGGAATTTAAGAGGGCAATCAGAAAATTCTTGTGAAGGGAAAAGGTCAACAGTGTGAGTAATAGAGGTGCAGCTAGATTGAAGAGAGAAAATGAATGTATGCCTGTGATGGGACCGTGTGAATGAAACTGTCACAGGAGGAATGGCCAAGGGAAATGCCTTTGTTAACTGTTAAGAGAGGAGACTAGGGGCTATTAGAGACACCTGTCTCCTAAACTTCATACACACACACACACACACACACACACACACACACACACACACATACACGGGGCATGGGAGAAGCTCTGAGAATACAATATTTTAACAAGTTTTCTGTGAGAACTAAAGGGCCCATCTTTCAGGCCTATTTTATGATAAATGCATAGTAAATGTAAGAGTATCACAATTGTTAGTAGAATTACTTTTGTTAAGTGACAATTACCCAGAGGCAATTACTTTTCAGGATTTTTGTTTTAGGAACATTTTAGAGTTAGAAAAAAAGCCATGTAAACACATAGACATGCCCATTTAGTTACACATATGCAGACTTTGGAGGCAACTTAGTACTGAACAAAATCCTCGGCATCCTATCAGCAAACACCTCAGGAGGTTAATGAACCCTCAGGTTTACTGATAATTATTGCATACGGCTGACAAGTGAAGGGAGGTAAGAAATCTGAGGTCAGCTTACAAACAAATTTGTTAGCAAGTAAGGAAATGATAGGTAGCAGGGGAAATTTCTGGTCCTTTCCTTTTATTTCCAGAAGGTGTGCAGTTGCCTGTAGTGAGCAAACATCATCATCTCATAAAAATATGTGCCAGCTTATACATATATGAGACAGAAAGAGAGACAGAGACAGACAGAGAGATAAACAGAGACAAAGAGAAACAGAGACAGAAAGGGGGAAGGACAAGAGAGAGAGAGAGGAAGGAAGGGAGAGAGTCACTCTTTAGGATCATGCTTGACACTACCTGAATCAAAGCCTTAATCAAAGAACCATGAAGCTTTCATGATTTAAAAAAAAAATGGTGGATAAGGTTGAGCATAACTAGTGAAATGTCTGCATCTTCCTAGAGGTAGCTGGCCCTGGGAAGCATACACTTTCATTGATGGTGATTAGACTTGTGGTGTTATCTGTTAGCACTGTTAAGTTGCACTCTTCTGGGACCTGGGGAAGCCTGAGAATCAAAGCCATATTGTTTGCTACAGGATTCAGAGGCAGAGCCAATTATATAAGCATGCATCTGCAATTCCTCCACCCACTAACGGAAAGAAACAGCATAAAGCATTATGAGTCAAAACAGTCAGATGGACTCTAACTCAATAATGAACCTTACGATGATTAAACCTTGAGGGATATAGTGGTTGGCACAAAAATGGCCATCTTTAGATAAAGACTGAACAGAAATATTGAACCGGTAACATAAGCTTGAATGTAGTGTTTAAAAGTGAGTGTGTGTTGCTTGTATGTGTCTATATGACCCATATGACTTTTTTTCCTGAGTAATTAATTGGATTTTTATGTACTTAAAAAATAGTCATTGTCACAGCAAGACTTTAAAATGACATCAGAAAGGAAATAAGGCACAGAAAAGAAAATGAGGAAGTCAAACTCAGTGTGCCTTCGCCCAGGAGTTTTACCCACTCTCCAGGTGATCTACAGCATACCTACCTCTTCATGGATTTGGGGGAGAGCTCCTTCTCTACTTCCTTCACAGGCATGCTGTAGGAGTCCACGCTGTACTCGCTGTCATCATCATACTCATGGTCTAGCAGGGTTCTTGCCCACGTCCCCATGTCATATGGGGGCAACATTCCTCCAAACTCAGAAGGCAGGATCTCAGGATGAATTAGTTGGTGTAGACTGTTCAGGTTGTTACCGTGCAAAAATATCTATCAATGCAAGGCAAGAGGTGGGAAGGAAACACACAGTGAAAACTAAATACCACCCAAAGGCTGTTGGGAATGGTGAGCCTAAAAAAACAAACGTAAGAGGATTATACGTTTCTCACAATATTTAAGTCTTTATTCTATGAAGTAGGCAAGATTGTACTATTATCTAATATTTCATATAAAAATCCTGAGGGGCAAGAATATTTAGTTTCTGGAAGGTCGGATAGTTACTGGGCTAAAGACCTAGAATCACGAGTTTGATTTTCTGCTTCTCTGTCAGGACCAGAGCAGAGTATTCAAAACTCTACATCACCTTGGTGTTAGCTGTGCAAACCTGGTGATACACACAATGAATGGTGGTCAATCAACTTTTTCTCATGAGAGACTCATCAATTCCAGAGCTGCCCAAGTTATCAAGATCAAAAGATGCCTCCATATCGATTTCTCTCCATTGTCAATTCTCTAAGAATAAGAATACTGTAACTACTCTATTGGAGCTGTATAATTTGAAGTGGATGCTGTAAAGAAAAGTAGATTAGCATCCTTGTAAGTAAAGGCTGAGCGAGGCCAAAGTCCCAAAGGACACATGTTCTGTATTGTTGCCAATGTCCTCAGTCCTAGAGATTTCCATATTCATTGTCCAAATGAAAACAGAACAGTGAATTGAAAGGGCAACATCATAAGTATACTTAAATTAAATATTAAATTATTGTCTACATAGAGTTTTTTTTATAGTCTGAAGACAAATTCAAGCACAATCTCAATTATTTGCTAACTCCATCAATTGCTACCCCTTTCTACATTTTTTATTACAAATCATTTAAATTTTTCTATTTTTACATGTTTTCAGTGTTGCAAATTTTAAAACACTATTTGTTAACATGTTGATATAACAAAACTTCATTCGAAGTAATATTGTACCAGTGAATAAAAACCTATTTCCATTAGTTAATAGCCAATATGCGTCACTATTACTAAGGCTTTTAAAGGAGACATCACACACTATGGTTTCAAGCTATAGATAAAGCAAGCTGGAACTGAGCTGGATGCTTCCTACCTGTAGGTAGCTTTCATAGTTTCTGAAGGTGCTATGCATATTTTGCAGGGAGAAGAGATATCAGCAGTCTTATCTAGTGGCTCACTTGTGAACTGCACTACCAACCTTCCAGGCAAGGTGTGCCTACTGGTACAATAATGACATAACTGTTATGATGGAAATCACTTGCTCTTAGATCAGTTTTGAGACATGGTCCACAGAAGGAATTCATGTCTCCTTTATAAACCAGGTTAAAACCCCATGGCGGAGAGATGCAGCAATCTACGGGTATAAAAGTTAAGAAGTTAGGGGAAGTTTATTACTACATCCGTTTAGTAGAATGGCAGTATTTTGTTCTTCTTTAGGGCCCATGATCTAGCCATCCACAGATTTTTGGCCATAATTAATGGCAGCAGGTATAAATTCTGTTTTATGAAGCAGGCTTAAACTTCAATCAGAAAGTTGTTTGTTACTCTTGCATCTGTACCACTCTCACACCAGAGGGCCATATCATGTCAGGCCAGTTGTTAATTCTTGTAGTTCACACAGTTCACAGCTAGCTAAGACTTTTGATTACTAGTCTCCCTGATAGCATGCATAGAATCTTCTAAAAATGATGAAGCCTAGCCAGTAGAGATGAAGTTTCCAGATTACCTTTATATCCACATATTAGTGCATCTTTAAACCCTCATATGAGAAACCTGTGTTTTCAGTTGATGGTAATTAACACAGAGAACCACAACCTACCATCATGCAGAGAATAAGAGACTATGGGGTGCTTAGCTCTAAGTAGGCCATATATATCACATAGCCTCCCTCCCAAGGCTCAGACATCATCACAGAAAGGAGCCAGAAAGATTGTTAAAGCCAGAGGTAGTATATGTCTGTAGCAAATCAGAATTTTTGAATCATAAGAATTCACAGTGGCTGTGTTTATATGCATAAGACCTGCATAAGAACAGTTAAATTTCCAGCATGGATAGGCAGTGGGGGAAGAGGGATGACTCACGAAGTATCTCATTCCTCACTGAGATACTATTGGTAATTGATGACTTCTATGGGGGAATGTGGTCCCTGAGAGGTTACTCATGCTCCTGCAGACACCCCTAAACCCATGTTCATCCAGGAGCTTTAAGTAGACTCATAAGGTTTTAAAATTAAATAAAGGATACATAATAATGGGAAGGAAAGGAGGTTGTGAGGATAGAGGAGAGTTAGTGGGAAAAGAATATGAGGTGTGTTTGGTCAAAATACATTTTATGTGTGCATAAAAAATCTCAGAAAAAGGAAACAAAGCAAAACAAAACATAGATGAGGATGTTGCCAGCCCTAAGTGTGAGCTTATTACTGTTGTTCTTAGCATTCATTGACATAACATGGTGCTAAACTGCCTTCTAATGATTTATGTTTATATCCATATGCATATGGACATAAACATATGGATATGTTTATGTTTTATCCGTAGATACATGCTACTCCCAGTCTTCATCAGATAATTTCTCTCTGCAGTGAATGGTAATGAACACAGAGACACATTGCTGCTTGAGGTGAATCAGAGCTGATTGAGTGCTCAGCCCTAAACAAAACATTTTATACTATTCTACCTAAGGCTCAGGGAACATGGTGGAAGAGAGGGCAGAAAGAATGTAATATCCAGAGAAATGATTTCTTCTGGACATAGCACAGTCAGTGCAGTCATGATCTCACACTAGCTGCCATTGCACTGCATAGGTCTGTAGAAGATTGGGACTGCCAATACCCAATCATGGGCTGGGGAGATGCTCACAACATCCTACCCTTCCTTGCTGAAATATCGGACAGTAACGGGTTCTGGGGTGACAGATCAACATCTTCTGCAATTCTATGCCCATTTATGAGACAATGGGGCTGCAATGGATAATTCCAAATCCATAATCACTAAGAAGGCCCAGTTAAACTCAGTGAAAACAGAGGTGAGGCTACGGATAGTAGGGTGGAAAAAGACAAGAGAAGATGGGTGACAGAAATCAGATACATTATACATAAATACATATGCATATATAGCTTTATGTCTATGTGCATACACATGTATGAAATTCTCAAAAATCAAATTTTAAAAAGTTAAAAAAGAAAAGTATGTGACTCTCAAGTCCTCCTTCATAATCAAGTTTTCATCATTAGTTAATGGACCTTCCATTTCCAATCAGATAATAAGAAATTTTTAAATTGTAACTTGCTTTTTCTTCACTTCCATTTCTATCATCATAAAATCGTTCAAAAAGCACTATTAGCATACTATGCAAATTTTGTTAATATTTATTTTAAAAGTATAGTTTATAAGTTACTTAATTTCACATTTGGGGCTCAAGATGAACAGGTTAACAAACACATTCACATTTGTTCATTGTATCTTTAGAACCCACAGATATAAATATGTAGGAAAATATATCTTTATCATCAGGCAAACTCTGAGAGATGCAAATTACCAATCAGCTATTATTTTTTAACAAACTATGGAAGATTAAAAACAGATATCACTCAAACATTGGCCAGTGCACAGAACAATCAGATTCTTTAGTAGGTAATTATAGTGTTGGAAGATGCCATCTGCACCGCAGTAAACCAGGTTAATTGAAAACATAACATGTTTCCACTGTAGTTTAAGACCACACAGCTTCTGTGTGTGTGTGTGTGTGTGTGTGTGTGTGTGTGTGATATTGATGCGCGCACGCGCACCAATATTCTTCAATCAATAATATTTCCCCTTAAAAAAATCTAAGTTTCAAAACTCTTATTGTACCAGCTATCTAACCCTGAAAACATCAGATGTGTTTCGAAATTATAACGAAATCCTCCATCAAGTCATGAAGGTGTTGTGGTTAAAAACCAGCCTTAGAGCAATAAATTCTGGAACACTCTGCTACCTCCTCCATCAGCATTACTTTCAGTATTGGCCTTGATTCCACTCTCACTGAGGAAATAGGGCAGCCAGCTGAGATCCACCCACCAGCATCTGTGCCCATGTGTTCTGCCTCACTGCTAGAACAGAGACAGTGTAAAGCCCACAGAGACTAGCCATTACACCAGCAAAACAAGATCCATTCTCTTTCCTCAACTCAGTTTTATTTCCCAACAATTTTCCCGTGTTTTTCTCATATTAAAACATGAACCTTTCTTTCCCATCTGAGGAAAAAAAAAATCTTGCTGTCTTCAATACCTTGCAAACAGATGCATAAAACCTTGTTTCTATTCACTGTTCAAATACTCTCTTTAACATGTTATAAGTCCAGCCCATATCTAACTGATCTCTTAACCCTACATGATATTACCTTCTATCAATTTTGCTCTCCCTGATGAACTCAGTGTCCAATTCTCATTTGCTGATGACTCCAACTTTTTTTTTTTAAGATAGGGTCTCACTATATAGCCTTGTTAGCCTGGAATCCATTTTGCTCATTATGTAGACCAGACTTTCCTTAAACTCACAGATATCCACCTTCCTTGGCCTCTCAAGTACTGGGATTAAAGCATGTGCTACCATTCCCAGCCAAACTCTAATATTTTAACCAGATTTATTATTCTTAAACTACCCTCTTTGTTGGTTTCATTCAATCTGTAGATTTATAAAAACATGTGTCTTAAATCCAGACCTTACTCTTGAACTCTGTATTTGAACTTCCACTCTCTCTCTCTCTCTCTACTTGACATTTTCATTTCAATGTCCAATGGGTACCTCGAATCCAAAAGGTCCAAAACTGAACTAAAAAATCTTACCCTGAAACTGCTTTTCCTTATTCTTAGCATCAGTAATGGTTTGGTTATCCTTCCTGTTTCTCAAGCCAATACATATCAATCATATTTTACTTCCTGCATCATCCAAGTTGTTCAAAAATTCTTTATTTTTTTTTGGTTTTGCTACCACTCAGAGCAGCTACAGCCCTAACTAGAGCCACCTTCCTCTGTATTATGCCACAGCTCAGGTCTCCTGGGTTTTCAGCCTCCTGCCATTCTTCTTCCTTCAGAATGCTCTCAACATGGCAGCCAGAATGGCCATGACAACACATACACCGGATTACATCATTCTGCTCACAGTTCACCATTGACTCTGTTCACTGCAATAAGCAAAACCTGTATGGCCCCATATTTCCTACAAGATTACTCTTTTTAATCCACCTCCCACCACTGTCTTAGAGTAGTTGTACTGGATTTTTCTTCTTCCTGGATATTTCTCCCTCAACATATTCTTGACCTACTCTTTTGTAATCTTTTTTTTAAAGTACCCTTTGTATGAAGCCCTTCACTGGTCAACAATTTCAACTCTCTGCTCCTGCCCAACGGGGAAACAAGGGTCAACTTTTTCTATATCATGTGTTTTTAACAACACCATTCTCCTGCTGACATATCCTTCAATTTACTTAGTATTGAGATATATATGTGCAGCTTCGAAGATTTATAAATCACCACACTACCATTTCTCAAAACCCACAATTTAATAACATCCTAAAGAGATGTTCCTTCAGAACTTTAAGTGGGAACTGATCCTCTGATTTGTGCGTCAGGAATCCATCATGACTGCTCAGCTGGGAAATGTTTGCTCTTAGAGTTCTTTGTCTTGAGTAACTCTGTATTAAGAGCATCTATTGAAGTTTTGCTACTGATCTGTTTTGCTCTGCTTTCTTTCATTTTGTTTTGTTTTGTATTTGCTCTTCTGTTAACTCATGAAAGATATCTGATCCTTATGGGTTCCTGTGCTACACTGTGTTTTAACAACACTAAGAACTATCCTAAAAACTGTTTATGTGTTTTTTTTTTCTATTTCATTTTCCTGTGCCATTTACGCCATAAATGAAGACTATCAGGTGACTAGGAAAAGAAAGAATTAAGATGGCATAAATCTGAGAACCAGTAAAATTTAGAAGACAGAGCCCACCATGTTGAGGAAGAGATAAGAGTCTGTACTACTTAATGGAGAACCCAGCTCCCTGTCAACCTTTACAGGGTGGCAAAACTATAAGCAGAGGCTTGCTCAAGGCTGTAGTAGGGTGATGAGTTGAAGCTAGCCCCTGCTTTCCAGAGTCAGCAACAGTGCCTTTTTTGGCTGGCAATATAAGAGAAACAAGAAAAAAACCTTAACTCCAGGAATTAACACTGTCTTGAACCCTGAGAACATTAGGCATTGGTTATGACGGATGGGAAGCTTGGTATGAAAATACCAGGCATTGATGAAATTATCAGAAGGGAATTCATTATTTTAGACACAGAAATCTTCACCATTCTGTTATGTTGTCATTTAACTTAATTTAGGAGAATGAAGTTGTAGCCATTTCTTGTACACTTGGGTGTACTCCCAATTCTCCTTGGCTTTTTCTTTCAGTAGATTTTTCAGAGCATGTATTTACAACATCAGCAGTATGGGGTGCTTGAGTAATGGCAGGGTATCACTTGTAATGCTAGTAAGAATAAAATACCTTTGCCATATATATTCATTATATAAGTAAAAATTAAAGGAATTTAACCTTTAATTATTTCACATGAAAATTTCCAAGTCATGTAACTTTTATTAAAATTATGGAGTTCAGTTGCCTTGCTTAGATCTGGCTAGCAATGCATTCAAGAGAGCAGGATTGTGTTATATCATGTCACAGTAATACTGATTGAACATCAAAGCATTTGCAATGCTAGGCAGACCACGTAAGAACTAATGAACCATATTTCCTTCGATCTTGTCCCTTACTCTCTTCCCCCATAGTTCATTCTCCAGATTTTCTGGTCTTTTTGCTTTTGTTCAATAACTTAGGCACTGCATACCTAAGACTTGTGTCTTTGCTATCCCCTCTCTGCGGAATTTTCCAAATCAGCCTGGATCTCTAGCTCTTCTATCTACTAACAGGAATGTATGGCAGGTTTGTTTGTCTTCTAAGTCTCATTCTCAACCTATAAAATGAAAAAAAATAAAGATGACTTGCCCTAAAGCATTGTTGTAAGTAGTAAATGAAACGTACATTATGCCCTGAGAACAGCATGGGGCAGGAGTGAACACATATAAGTGGAATTTATGCTAAAACACCCAGCAGATATGAATAACCTGATTACTACTTCATGGAACAAAGCTTGAAGGTACGTTTGTGAAGCACTTGATTATATTTTTGAACTCCGAAATATGCATAATTTCATGCTTAGTGGTAGAAACAACTCTTAGTATAAATCACAGTTGTTTGCAGCGTTCTTCCTCCTGAACGAATGGAATATTTTTAACAAATTCATACACAGTCAACCCTCTGCTCACTAATGCTTGATGTGAACACATAATTACTGTGCTTTCATGCTCAGAATGAGGACTTTGTGATACTGGAAGACACAAAGTGCTTAATCACTGAGACTCACAACACTATTGTCATCCCCATAGGTTTGGAAGTAAGTGTATCTTACAGTATCACTAATCATTTGATGGTGATTAGCACACAGAGGTAAATAGAACTGGATGCTGTCAGGGCATTTACTGGCTCTACAACTTCCCAGCTGCATCTGTGAGGAAGCAAGTTGCTTACCCATCCTCAGACTTCCTTCCTCAGCTCGGAAATAGGAGACCATGTTTACTAAATTTACTTTTCAGAGTTCAGCATAAAATCAGCAATCAGAGGCTGGCAAAGAAAAGCTAGGAATAGGTTGCTCTGTGGGTACAAGTTATCCAAGTTACAGATGGATATGGAGAATAAGTACGAGGACTCTAGATACAGATAGTCACTGTCTATTTTTTTTAAAGCTACAAGAAAAAGATTTGGAGTGTTTTCACCACAAAGAAAAATTAATTTTTAGAGGAGATGCATGCTTACCCGTATTTGAACTGTTCACAATGTACGTATGTTTAAATAAGTAAATAGTTGAACAATATTTTAAATGTCCTTTACAGAGCTGCTAAATGAATAAATGAAATAACATAATTAAATATATTTTTAATCTATGTTCAATTAGCATACCTATTCAATTTACCATGTACTATGGTACTAGAACTAAATGCTTTAAATAATTATTATAGTTGCAGAAAAGTCATGATTTTCTTTCATGTATATGTATTACCACCCTTGTATGATGAAACTCAATCTTGAGGAAATTCATATAACACGTTATTTAGAGAAATATTAAAATTTCAACACACCAGTACTATTATCGAAATATCTGGTAGATCAGCTTCTGTAAAATTTACTTACTTCAGTAAATATTGTGAAATAACAAGCATTCATTTGTCAGTAAATAAGATAACAACTTTTGCCTAGACTTACTTGAAATTAAGAGTGCCAACAATAATGGAAAAACCTAGCAGAGTATTTTGAGGTTTACAGTGAGATTGCCATAGGAATGAAAGTAGTACCATGTTTCATTATTTGGTGAAACAGTAGGAAAGCTTGTTTTCAATTGTCCAGTTTATGAAACATTGTTGAGAATTTAGAGAGCTTGTGAACTCTCTAAAAATCTGTAAATGTCTTTTATGCTAAATAGTAACATGACCAGAATAAAGAAATTCTATCGTGGCTGACATTAAGCAATCGAAGAGTGCGTCATAACTCATTGAATGTGGATGGGGACCGAGATCAGATTTTAAAACAAACAAAAAACAACAAAAGTACCCTTTTCCGAGTCTTCTCCTTCAGGAAAGGCCGGATCACAGTGTACAGGGCATGGATATACCAAGGTTGGTTGACGAAATGAATTCCTCCAAATCTTGCTGGGAAGCTGTCCTAGAGCAACAAGAAAGGTAGAGAAGGTAGAACAGGTTTTTCCACACTGGAGTGGCTCAGGAACTATTGCATGTTATTTAATTGTATTAATCCACATACTAAAGAAAAAGGACCAAGTCTTGCCACAGAAAGAAGATTCTCCAATGAAACTAAAACAATACGTAGTAAAGAGAATCCTTCCCAAGAATGGGTTGCTGAAAGGAACCTTGGCATCTTTCATACTGTGTATTTTAAGCCTCCTCACTTCTAATAGTTATCCCCATCACAGAAGCACAATAAACAGACAGATTAGAAAGAGGTATCACATACCAGATTCAGGTAAGAATAATTGCTTTATTTAAATTAATTTTATTGATAATAAAATGTATTTAAATTCGAATATTTTATCGACTTTAGGTGCCATCATTAGTAACGGGAATGATACCTTATATGAACATGGATTTTTGTGGCCAGCGTGATGGTTCTGTAAGTTATGATGCTCGTTGCCAAGCCTCAAGATCTGAGTTCAGTCTCTGGAACCCATATGATAGAAGGAGAAAACCTGCAGGTTGTCCTCTGACCTTCAAATGTACACTCTGATGAGCCCACCTATCCCCGACCGCACAATAAATAAATAAAGAAGTCAAAAAGATGACTCAGGGGGTATGGGTAAGGAAGGGCACTGGACAGCCTGAGTTCAAGCCTGGGGACTCACATAGTAGAAAGAAAGAAACAATGCTGTAAGGTGTTCTCTGACTTCCACACATAGTTTGTGCTCCTCTTCATGCCAAAATTTAAAAATTAAATTAAAATGTAAAGTAAGGTACATCACAACGTATCTTATTCTCTTCACATCATTTCTAGGCTTTATTATAAACGTACCTTTCCTTATTTCAACTATTAGAAAGGAATCACACTTAAGCAAAATGAAAACCCAGTGTTGTGGCACAGGAAACCTCAGAAAACGTTCAGTAGTTTAAATGAGCATCAAAAGTGCTCTGAGCTCACTCCAGTGGAGAAAGGTGAGACTCCATTAAAGCCTACTTCCTCTTCACCAAAACTTACCTGGATACATCTGAGACCAGAATGATGAAGAGAATCTGCTCTGCCTAGCTGTGACTAAGGGGGTGCACCTGTGGCTCAGTTGCTAGCATAAACTGATACCTAAGCCAGAAGACTCACAACCTTGACACCTGGCTGAATATGCTGAGGACTCTCCTCCAAAGGACTGACTCTTCTCTCTTCTACTATGTCAAAACTCCACAAGCATCAGCTCCATTGGTCCTCATAAACAAACGAACAAAAGCAACAACATAAACTCCTCTAATCTTGTCTTTCAAGTAGCATCATAAATAATTGACATTTTGTTGTGTTCCACAGAGCATGAATAGGAACAAATAAAAGGTAAGGGTCATGGTGAAGGTAAAATCCAAAGTTTGGTTTTTTTTTTTTTTAAGTGTTCTCTTGAGTAAGACTTTCTGATCCAAAACATGGGCCAGTTAGGAAAACAAACTGTTTTTAATTGGGGATACTTTATAAGTATGTCAACTTGTGTGTGTGTGTGTGTGTGTGTGTGTGTGTGTGTGTGTGTTTGTGTGTGTGTGTGTGTGTGCATGTGTGTCATATAACATCATTTCTGAGGTTCACTACATTTGAGCTACACATGTTTAGTATCACTGTAGTCCAGTGTCACCAGTGATTACTATGACTACGTTATGGTATATATGGTAACGGACTTCTCTCATTCATGCATGTCATTTTTCACATCATCTGTGTGTTTGCCATGGCCCACACTGCAGCCCTCAAGACATCCTTCACACACACACACATTCAAGGGTGAAGTAATGCATTTTTCTCACCATTGATGCTGCTTCCCAGAGCAAATGCTCCTCAAGTTTACAAAACCAATACAAGTGACTGAATCAATTTACACCCCCTCCTTCCCCAAGCATTACATTCCAATTCCAGTTATTTTGTATAGCTGGTATATTACCACCTTCCAATTTTAGGAATCTGGTAGAAATAAAATGGATTCTCACACTAACTTTATTTGCTAGATTCTTGGTCTCTGTGCATATTGGTTATTTTCATCATTAATAATAAAAGCTGTGAGCACAACATTATATTTTTGAGTTCTTGAGAGTGTGAATTGTTTGCTCTCACTACTGATTTTTCTTACAGCATCCTGTTTATGGTGAACTCAAGTTAGGATAACATTAATTATCAAGCATCTAGAAGGAGATGGCTTGGAGATGCCTTTCTCTAAACAACATCTGCTTCAGTTTTTACCAGGTATGAGATGCTAGCCCCTTCATATGGCTTCAAGTTAATTTACCCTGCTGAGGTTTCTCTGATTCCAACATATATTCAAATTTCAGACACTCTTCAAATTATTATGGCCCTGGGCAATTGAGAAGGCTGCTAACATCATCATTACTAATATTGACATGGTTACTTTTCAACAGGATATAGAAATGGCAAAGCAATTTCCTTGGTTCTTTCCTGGTCCACTGAAGCATTATTACAGGACACAGCACCCAGATGAGTGCCTGGTTCCACATTCAGTCACCCGCTTGCCTTCAGCATGTGCAAGAACACCCACACCTGAGTACCCATGATCCTCTACAACTATGGGTTCTTGCTTTGGCATTTTACTCCAGAAGTGCCCAGTTCTCAGCTCCTCCCACAGTTTTCACTGTAGAGTTTTGTGTGTGTTTGTCTTCTGTTCCTACGAGCTCAACAATGCAACCAGAATTATTTATGCTGTAATAAATTCAACATTCTTCTCCTTTGTGACAGAAAGATGTTTCAGAGACAGGAGACAGGCTGCACTGTCTGAATAGAACTATTTACTGTATCTTTGAAATATAAGGAGTTGACATCTACAACATAGCTGAATAAGCATCAGTCATACAGATATAACACCATGAGTCTCAAATCAGGATTATTAAATTTTGACAATTACAGGGAGGCCATTGCCTTCTCTTCTGAAAAAACATACAACACTTTCACGGACAGATCTCTTTTAATACACAACTCTGTCATACCAAATTACAGTTAAGCCAAAGAGAAAGAACAGGAAGAGAATCCACTTTTCAAGCAAGTACATCTAGCTCAGAATTCTGACTTCAATAATGCAGAGAAGTCCAAGGCATGATTATGGATTCCTTCTTCTCCTACACTCTGATCTTCCTCTAAGCATCCTCTGGGTTCTTCAGGGTTAACATCCCTGACCTCCAAGGTTCTGTGAAGCTTCATGTTCCCATGCAGCACGAGGTCAAACTGATGTCTCCAAACCCCAAACTCAGTATGTTGCTTTCATTCATGTCTTCTGCCTGTGGTCACTGTGTTGTGGTTGTGGACTGTTGTCTCCCTCATGCCTGGCATGGTCTCCCCAACCCCCTTCTGTATTTTCTACTCTTACTAAGCCCGTAGGACTTGGCTCAGGCAACATTATTTCCACAATGCTCTGGTTCCTTCTCTCATTTCCCATCAGAATGCTCATTCATAAAAGCCTTCTCTCTGCTACTAGCAGCACCAAAATTCACCCCTGCACTTGTTTCATACCCTCTACATGTCTTTATACATGTGCATGATTTTGTGCACGTGTATAGGTGTTCATGGATATGTTTGCATGTATAACTGGAAGTTCTAATCAGCCTCAAGTGTTCTTCTTCTTCTGTCCTTTTTGATATCTTATGCTTTTGCTATCTCGCTAGGACCTGAGTCTTGCCAATTAGGCCAGTCTCATTGGTCAGTAAGCCCTAGCGATCCTCCTGACTCTGTCTCTCCGAACTGGGATTATAAGCGTGTGTCATTACATCCAACTTTTTATATGGACAGTGAGTCTGAAACTCAGATCCTCATGGTCATATAGCAAGCACTTTACTGACAGACATCTTGCCAAGCCCTGATAATCTTTTTGTTGCCTGTCTTTGATGCTGAACTGTGAGCTCTTTGAGTGCAGACACTGGGATTTCTAAACACTGTACACGGATCACACCCTACTCTAGAGTCAGGGCATGGAAAATCAAGTGTAGATCTTGTAGTGGGATTCTGAATGGATGATTTCTGCCAATGGGCTGCACTTGAGCAAGTCTGAAGGACCAAAAGCAATAGTGGTAACCTTCTTGCTCCAGTGACAAGCACTAAGCTAACTTCCAGAGAAGATATTGTAGCAGTTGGGACCTACATCCCCCTTCCACTTTGTAGTTGACATTTAGAATACAAGGGGTCTTCAGGGCAACAGCAATAAATAAGATTATAGCAGGTCACTGGCCTCTGAATCACAACTGCAGAGGTGGACTCAAATCCAGAGCTTTGTAGCAATCCTCCAGGAACTCCACTGCTTCAGCTTTTCCATTAAACTTTAAGCACTTACACCCTGTAAATAAATCTACTTTTTCTTGAACTACTCAGGAATATGTCTGCTTTGTACATGAAACTGAGCCCAACTGTGCCATATTTATGTTTATATTCTGTGCACATTGCAAATGTATCCCAGAACAGAGATAGGCAAATTTCATTAAATGAAAAACACTCTGATATTTACAGCTTAACCAAACTATTTAAATAGTTTGTCTTCTCTAAACCATGTTTCTTTCCTTTTCTGTAAGGACCAACATTTAATAAGAATGCTACTTTCAAATTTCTATTACTTGTTGAGCATACCTTGTAGATACAGGGCTACCATACTCACTATCACATTCACTGTATAAGAGGGGAAAAATCCTGAAGCTATTTTATAATATAATATAGAGGCAGTCTTTTGGGCCAGAATAGTACTACAGAATACAAGGTAACAGCATACATGATGCTCATCATTGACTCTGCCTACATTACAGCTTTACCGTACAACCAAGAATATAAGAAATGCCCTACAATTAAGGAAATTGTGGCCAAGATAATCTGTATGAAGTAAATGCACATGATTTCTACCTTCCAAGTGTTTCTGCTGCCCCTCTTGTTCCCATTCATTCTTTTTTTTTTTCCCTTGAGCAGAGCACTTAAAGCTTGACACACAGATTGTACTGCCTCAATGCTGTGGAGAACAGAGAATGGGCCCACCATTATCCCACTGACATCAGCATTTCTCTAAGCCTATGGTCACATGACACTCAAGCAAATGTCCTTCTTTGGAAGCATTGGATTTAGAAGTAACTCCAGTGTACAGTGTGACTTCACTGCATAGTGGATACAAACAATTGCAGGATAAGGACGGGTCACAAGCCAAGCCTCTAGACATTGTGAATGAGAACATATATCTAAAACACATGAATATCAGTGAATTGCTAATATAAATTGCTCATATTTTTCTCACAAAAATGGGTTCCTCAGATAGACATTTTGAACTATTAGCATGTTATTAAAATTTGAAAATTAATTTTCTAAAATATAAAAACTGTGATAATAGTATTAACTGATAATATTGCCAAATGGGAAGCAATAACATAATTTCTGATGTACTCAGGGTATTGTTTTTAAGCTATAAATGAAAGAAAAATGAACCACCTTATAGGAATGGAACCCATAATTCTAGAATCATTTCATAAGTGTGACTGCCTAGGGTTTCTAAACCAAATACAGAGTTTCAAAAGGTGTCTTCCCTAGGCAGAAATCATATTTGTAATTTACTCATTGATAACTAAGTATGTCAAGCTTCTTTTATTCATTTATTTCTCCTCTTCTGCCTTCCTTGTATGTTTTTAAAACAATTCAAACTACTTCAAACACCAGTGCACCACACACAATTATAAATTGTAGCAATCAGCCCCCAGGGATTACACTTTTCCTACTATAAATCTACTTCATTTTTTTATAGATGTGAGGGTTGAACCTATAGAATCATACTGGCTGAGCAAGCATTCTACCACTGGCCTTCTTTCCTAGGACCTTGTTTTTTCTAACAGTTTTTTTTTATTAAAATATAATTACATTTCCCCCTTCCTTTCTTCCCTATCACACCTTCCACATACCTCCCCATCTTGCTGTCTCCCTGATTCATCATGTTTTTCTTTAATTTTGAGACAAAGTCTGACTAAATTGCCTAAGCTGGCCTTGAACTCACTCTGTAATCCAGGCGGGCCTTGAACTCAGAATCATGCATCAACCTACCTCATAGCTGGAAATTACAGGCATGCAACAAGAGGCCTGGTTCTCAAATCTACTCTTAAAATGTTACTAGGATACAAAGCATTGTGTCATCCCTTCATGGCACTTGTGTTATAAATATTGAAAGACCCTAACCCTTCAGGCTTACACCCCCAAGCCCCAGGAAATAAGGAACTAAAAAGAAAACTAGTTCCAAGGGCCACCTGACTCAGCTATTATTCAATCACCCCTGTAACAATGTAACAATGTAAAAAGATTTCTGTTAAGAGATGTGCTCAACTGTGACTGGGATAGTTGCAGGTGTTCCAGGAAGGACCACTGTGACCTTTGTGTAAACTCCACTCCTACCCTGATACCCGCCCTTAAGGTTTCAGGAAGAATGTACATGCGGACGTGACTGTGATCAGACCATGATCTGTGATCCCACTCTGTGATCAGACCATGATCTTGTGAAACGAAATTGTATGGAAATTGTAATCTTATGGCTTTTGTGGGTTTTTCCTTTAAAAGCCCCTATGTGGCTGCAGTAAGATGCAGCTCTTGCTCTTAGGAGCAGAGTTTGCCCTTCTGTACAGAAGCTTCAATAAAATCCTCGTGCTGTTGCATCAACTGGACTGGAGTCTGGGTTCTTGGGGCGCCCACTTGAGACCCTAAACTTTGGGGTCCAACAATATGAAACGTGTTTTTAAACAAGTGTTAACAATTGAAAAATACTATTTAAAACACCACTTGTGTTGTTAACCAATAAAAAACAAGATTCCAAACTTATTTACTTCAGCTCTGTACAGATGACATGGAACTCTATCAAGAAGCTTGTAACTGTGGTACCAGTTACTCACAATATCTCATTGATACACAGCACACACAATATTACTTTCTGTGCCATAGTCCAGGGAGTAAAAGTGATTGATGTAGCAACTGGTACAGCTAGTTCTGCCCCAACATCACTGTTCTTCTTCCTCCTTTGTGTTTATACCTACTACAATTGTGTTTTGACATGCTAACCACATTTTCTCCCTTTATACATCTTTTGAGGATATCACTTCTGGGTATTATGATGATATTTAAAAATAGTACACCCATCCTTCATAGTTTTACTAAATATTTGCATCTCATCTTTGGAAATATCAGCAAGCTGGCACTTGTTCAAAATATTAGCTCACCTCCTACTGCTAACATCTGGAATGGAAAAGAAGTAGATTACAATTGTTCCTTACGTTCTCTATGTCATTGTTTCTGGATGGAGAGTTCAGACAAGTCACTCACTCACTTCCACGGCAAAAACAGAGTTTCAGCAAAAAACACTCCAACCTCTATGTGTTCTGCCAAATTGAGAGGAGAACACCAAGAAACTATTTAATTTCCAGCTAATAAGAATGTCTTTTTATGTGCCAGTCTTATAAGCAGTAATGACCATATTTAAATGGATGCAAATAATAGGTTGGAAAACAAAGTGTTTGATCCTCATAGAACACATATATGAGGATTTAGCTTAAAATTGTACTCTTGCTACAGGAGTCTTCATCGCCTCTCTTGTAACTGCTAACTGCTCCTTAATGTGTCATCCTACCCAAGCAGACAAACAATGAACTTGACTAGATTCAAAGCATTGTACAGAAGCAGCATTTCAACAAGAAGTAAATATATTGCTCTGATCTGTAGGGAAAATAATGAGTCACATATTCTATAACCACACTATTTAACACTTGGTAGTTTATCACAGAGAAGAGGAAATAATACCTGGTTAAAATAAAATGAAAAGTCAATTCCTCTCATAAGAATCAAGTTACCTCCAAAGATAAGTAGTCCTGCATTTCAAATTAAGCATATAGTGAGTCTTTCTATCTGATACTAATCACTGAAACCAAATGTATGCAAACCACAAATTTATATTCTCATCATTCATCTAAACAAATGTGTCTTAATTTAAGTGTTTTAAGAAAGTAATATGGATTTGCCCAATAGATCATTAAAAATTAAGAAAAGAATGAGTTAAACCAGGTGGTACTGGCACACACCTTTAATCTCAACACTTGGGAGGCAGAAGCAGGCAGATCTCTGTGAGTTTGAGGCCAGGCTTGTCTACCAAGAGGGTTCCAGGACAGCCAGGCAACACAGACAAACCCTGTCTCGAAAAAACAAAACAAAAGAAACAAACAAAAAGAGTTACTTAATTTTTGTTATTTATGTAACTTTCTAAGTATAATTATTTTCTGAGTATTTAATTTTGGAAATATCAGTGTATTTGGAAATGATTTTGCCTTACCAGCTGTTTAAATCTTAATAGAAATATACCCAAATATGTAGATAACATTTGAGTTTCAAGTTTGAATCAGAAGACTGATTTTCAAAGTTTGCCCCTGTATAGTTAACCATGTATTTGTTTTAGAACGAAGTGTTAGATATTGTTTTGTCTATCATAAATACAAATGTCAGTATGTATTTCTCACCAGAGTAGTTGTAGAATGTACTGTACTTATATATGTACTCATCAATTCTGACATTTTCTACTTAAAAATTTGTCATTTTTGAGTATGTTGGTGTAGGCCTGCAATCCCAGCTCACAGATGGCTGAGGAAAGTGATTACCAGTAGTTAGATTCCATCCAGGGCTACACGGTGAGACTTCGTCTCAAAAAAACAACAGCAGTAATAATGATAAGCTCTCATTCTCCCATTCTGTGTTCATTAGTACTTGAATAAGAAAGATTTCATGATACAATGACCCCTAGAAAAATTTTCTTTCCTATTGTCACTGTTCTTTCTTGGAATTCAATTCCTATGTAGTATCAGAAATAGTCCAGTTTTTCTCCTCTTCAGTTCTGTCTGAGGCATATTTTTTTCTTAAATTTGTTAGAAATGATGCTCTAATCCAGTAGTGTTCACTGAAAGATGGATTGCATAAACAGATCTAAGAAAAAACAATGGAGGGACATATTTTCTCAGTGCACACTACTAGCAACCCTGTTATAACAGTGAATCCTCTGAAAGAATGATGCCCTTCAAAGTATCATGGGTGTGTACTATAAGGAGACCAAGTACCATGCAACATAAGGAAGGGAGAGGCATTTGGCCACACTGGTTTTGATAACTCTATCAGCTTTTATTTCTTGGACAAGACAAACTCTTTAGTTGTCATTCAGGGGAATCAAGAGGAATATTCTCAAATGACTCAGCCCATGATGACACTCAGAGTTGCTCAAGTTCATGAAACTTACAGGCCCAAAGAAGAATATGGCATGATATTCCTCTTATCCAATATGTCACATCATTTCCACTTGACCATGTTAAAATGAGGGTTTTTTTAATGTTCTTGTCATTACTGTATCTTAAAGCAGGCTATCATTTCCAATTTTTTATTTTGTTTTTTAAGTCTGAAAAATAGTGTTAGTAGAGTTGTTTTGTTTAAATTTACAATGAAAAATCTAATCTCACCTCTCACCTCACTTGTAAACAGGAAAGATATATGTAATATTTATGGAAAAATACCCACATTGCTACTCACATTTTTCTTTCTCTTGATATGTATATATATACATGTGTGTGTATTTGAACATACACACACACACATACACACACACACACACACACACACACACACACACATATATATAATATTCAACGTTCTTGGCTTATAAGTTCTAATAATAATCTACTATTTCCAAACATAGCTTACTTGTAACATACTGACTCATTGTGTAACTGAACAGGTAGAAAGCCTCTTTTTCTGTGCAAAACAGGTGTGGTATTCTCTCAGCTGTTCCTCTGTCAGAGAAGGCTGATTATACATTAAAGGGAATCACAACCACCAGCCCCACAGGAAGGACAAACTCTCTTCTGTTATGTGTCTGATACAATCTGATATTGAGGAATTTCTAAGAAATTCAATGACAGAAATTATGCTCACATGTTTTCACAATCCACTAGGCATCAAGTTCAGTACAATCTAACAGCAGAAGAAAACTTACGCTAAAATTACCTTCTAACAAATGTCACACTGGCAGGTTTCTAAGTCAGGCTCTTACCAAAGCTTTTAGCACCCATCACATATCAGCTGGCAGCAGGAATACCTTACTCTTACACTGACCTGCATATCAATAATGGATCAGATTTCTCGCTTGACATTTTGGCTATTTTAAATAATGTGCACCCAGAACTGCTGATCCCACATCCAAACTTGCCAAAAGGGGAGTCACAGAGCAGAATATCCTAGAAGAATTAAAACTGGTGAATTGCATTAAAATCAGACAAATGTCCATAAATGGATAGTTCAGGACACTGTTGTCTTATCTACCGCATGTGAAACTAGAGTCAGCATTGTTCTGGATAATCAAACTATGCTAAAGAGTTTTGGACAACAGGAATTGCCATATCTGTTAATCACCATATGCACATACATAGACATAGAGTAACTCTTGAAAGAAACTTAAAAGATCTATGACTCTTGTCTTCCCATGTTGTTTCTGGTCATCAACTGCAAGAAACTTATTAATTGGAGCAAAAGTTCTTGTCCAGGAATGTCTACTTGAATTTTACATTTGGTAAGTAGCAAGATATTGGAATCAATTTTAATTTACTTCAACAGAAGAAGGAATAAATGAATAATGTACTTGTAAGGTGAGATATTAAAGAATCAGTTAATAGTATTTTCAAACAATTCCTAATTGCAAAACGTAGTCAATAAATCGCAAAATAACTTATCTTTCAAAAGAATAGAAAACACTTGAAAAAGACATCTAAGAAGTAACCTAGTTAACTTCATGACATAGAACAACAAATGACTTTTTCCTTTCCCTCTGTACATTTTGTGTGCTTCAAATGATCTGAAATGACCTTATACTGCATACATTTTACATGTATCTCTATATACCTTCATAAATATGTATAATAGTAAAATGTTACATCATTCTAAAATGTCAGTACAAAGACAATAATAATAATATTTAGTTTTTCAAGCATCAAAGAAGTCTAATAATAAATATTAACTAAATCTCAATGCAGAGAAATAGAAGAGGAAATGAGAAAGAAGTGCTCTTCTTACCGTAGAGTAGCTTATGTTCTGGCAGGAAGAATAATGATATGGAAGAAGAAAAGATTATTGTTGCACAGTGTCGTGAAGTTTAAAGAGGAGGAAGGATAGATTGTTGAACAGAAGATTTAGAAATATGGGTAAAAGGCTCACAAAAGAGGCAGTGTCTAGGGGATGTCATTTAGAATTTGTAGAGAAATGTCCCTGGGAGAAAGAACAGAGAAACAAAAATGTAACGCCCAGGCTTTCTTAGAACACAGTTGCCAGGGCTGTCTGGTGGCAGCTAAAAGTGTGTTCACAAAGGTCTGGCCATGCGGCAAAGAAGGTGTTTTTGAGCCTCCTTGACAGTGAGAATAGTCTGGCTTTGTATTTGTCTTAACACTGGGTATTATGAAAAGAGAGTGCAAGCAGAAATGGTACCGTAGGACCATTACCTTAGCAGGAGTGTGTAGCCTAGCCTAGAAACCCAGTGTTGTAATGTTCATATTTCAGTGCAACAAATGTGGAGACCGCTAATTTCAAGATATAAAAAGGAAAGAAACATGTAGTTTCAGTTTCACAATTTGTTCAGTGTCCAGGTCACAGATGAGACACCCCACGACCCTCTTAACTCCATTCCTGGTCACCATGGGCAACAAGGATGAGACAGTAAGTAAGGAGTAAGTTAGACTGAAGTGAGACCTGGAGCCAATAGAGATGAGGCTGAACTGTCTCTGGAGCAAATTCGTTAAAAAACAAGCAAGAAGTGATTTTATGTTTTGAGGGGGTTTGGTTTTGTTTTGTTTTTTACCTGAGTAGTCTCTTGGAGGGAGATGCATAGAGATTTTTACTTGATTTAATTCCAAAGAGAAAGAGAATGTAGTGATATAAACAACAAAAGAGGTGAGATCAATATTAGAAGTACCACACAGGTTGTTACAGGCTGAGTCTTAAGTTATATCATTGAATAAACTCTAAAAGGAAAACAGGAGAAGGCAGAGTGTATACACTCTCACAAATGACTGGAGGACGCAGTAGAGGCATAGGAGATTATACTGTTCATTTTAATCTTGGTTAATCGACACATCTTCAATTGTACTAGAAACTGAAATACGAAAAGGATAGATAGTATTTATGGGACAGTGCTATATATTAAATTTCAAGTTGCAATAGATAATTAATATGAAGATGTTACCAAGAAGTGATAAATCTGTTAGATACTTGGAAAAGTAATGATTCGTGGCTGCACATAAAAACATTTTAAACACTATAAAATGCATATGCCTTAACAATAATAATAATGAGATATTTTGAATAATTAGTACTAATTATCAAAAAACAATGAATAAGATTGGTATTATTATTATTATTATTATTATTATTATTATTATTATTATTATGTGCTTTTCCCTAATTGAAGTTATTGGCCATTGTCATGAAACTGGTCAGAGTACAAAACTGCAGAGAATAGATTACTGAAGGCAGAATCATGACGTTCGATAATTTGCAAGGACACTTTTAGCTCTACACCACTTTCCAGATCTGTGTGGTGTCCATATGGATTGTGAAGCAGGGGACTACAAAGATAGCTTGAGAGGATCTAAGGCACATATTTTTCAAAGACGCTCACATGAACCACAGGATGTGGCTCAGGCTGAAGACAGCTGCTCTACATGACTTAGTTACTGAGGAGTTCCCATTCAGTCTCCAAACATTTACTGCAAGGTTGGGGGTTCTGAAGACGGTAGGTAATTTCGTCTGCTATGAGAATTTCTGTCATCTGTTAGCTTTACAGCAACCAAGAAACAATGAGTGGGGGAGGAAACAATAGGGTTCACGTTGGGATCATTATCTCCTTTCAAAATTCAGACACACTGACTATATCTCTAAATATGATTTTAAAATAACTTACTTCAATGCTCCAAAGGGTTTACTGTGTTTTTCTTGCATTTACTCTCAAATCTTGTGGATACTTAACAACTTTAGTTAAAATTCCCCACTTCCCTATGGTGAGATATCTTGTTCAGCCTTGATGCAGTGGGGAGGGGCTTGGGCCTGCCTCAACTTGGTATGCCAGACTTCCGTTGACTCCCCAAGGGAGGCCTTACCCCCTCTGAGGAGTGGATGGGTGTGAGGTGCGGAGGAGGTGGAGGGATGAGCAGGAGAAGGGGAGGAAGGGAGAACTCTGGTTGGTATGTACAATGAAAATAATTTTTTAAAAATTTAATTAAGCCACTGGAAAAATTGATTTGTCCCCAGCAGGACTTTTCTGTCTTTTGCTTAAACTCCTGTGGTTTTACTGGCAAGTCATAACCACCCCAAAGCGTTCCTTGGTTCCCCCTCAAATAACTAACCTTTTCTTACAAATAAAGCTTTACAGAAAAGAGTACTCAGCTAACTGTGGGACAATGGGGCACCATACTAGTGTCAATATGTCAGTAATTAGCTTGTATGTCCACCATAGCATTGCAGAGAACTCAGGATCTCCCATCACTCCTAATTACCATGATGAGGACTGAAGGGTTGAATTAGGTCTACCAGGGATCATAAGCAAGACATGCAACCATTTCTATATTTCTGTGCACAGACTTTTGTAACCTTTGCTTCCAAAATCTCAATCGTG
Organism: Peromyscus eremicus; assembly: GCF_949786415.1. Classification (NCBI taxonomy): domain Eukaryota; kingdom Metazoa; phylum Chordata; class Mammalia; order Rodentia; family Cricetidae; genus Peromyscus; species Peromyscus eremicus. The sequence goes on along the minus strand of NC_081424.1, from coordinate 23,663,290 downwards.
ATATATATGAAGTTCCAGCCAAAAAATTACTGCAAAAATTCTCAGGAAAGTACACATTTTCTGGAGGAAAAGGTTAATAGTGGGGCTGTGTGTGAGTGAGTGTGTGTGTGTGTGTGTGTGTGTGTGTGTGTGTGTGTGTGGTGTTTAAGGGATGTATAGATTAAAGTCCCTTGGAATTCTTGAGAAGACACTTTCCTAATCCCTTGATACCTAATGGACCACACACACAAAAATCAGAAACAGAGTGAAGCTGATTAAATAATCTGTTTTCCATGACTTTGGAATCTGACATTGGGCAATACATGTCATTTAAATTTTGTAGAAGATTGTATTATCGGTATCTGTTTCCATTTTGTTTGAGCCTAAGTCCAGCTCTACTAGCTTCCAACTTTCAAGATCAAGGGATCTTCTTGTCTCTGCCTCAGAAGTAGCTGATACCACAGTTGTATTCAGCAATGTGTGGCTAGCTGACAGGCATCACTTTTTAAAACCTATTCTCTATTCTTTTGGATAAAAAGTGTGACTTATCTGTGAGGCAACTTAGGCAGATTTCAGAAGTTTTGCTGAGAAAATATAGAGCCTTTTCACCCAATCCCTTCATCTTTAATAATCCATCTTACCTCTCATCTACATAATTTGTCATTGGCTTAAGTCTTACTGACATTACACTTTTTTTTTTTTTTTTGGTTTTTCGAGACAGGGTTTCTCTGTGTAGCTTTGCGCCTTTCCTGGGACTCACTTGGTAGCCCAGGCTGGCCTCAAACTCACAGAGATCCTCCTGGCTCTGCCTCCCAGTGCTGGGATTAAAGGCGTGAGCCACCACTGCCTGGCGACATTACACTTTTTAACCTTCCACATTCCATTCCTTGAATGCTGGTATCATGTGTTTTTATGTTCATGTGCCTATATTCATATATGTGCACTCAATAGAAAGGCTCATTTTAAGGTTTGCATATTGTTTAAGGTTGCCGGCATTATTAAAGCCATCAAAATGCTTTTATAGTGAAAAGATAACAAATGCTACAGAAATGAAGCAGTATTTGCCATCTTCATCTTTATCAAATGTACACCACCTTATGATCAGGGAACATCACCAAAAAAAAAAAAAAACAGAAGAAAGGAATAGAATACAAGAGTAAGGGGATGGGAAGAATGCTGTGAATTGCCAGCTTCATGATATAACATGGGCAGCACTCATGATCTTACAGCAGCCGTGATTTCCTGAACAAGACATGCACAGAATCAAACCAGCCAAAATACCGGTATAGAAGGGGAAGGGCTTTTCCAGGTCCTATGCCTTACTGAGGAGCTAATGACCGTTGATGGCTTCTGGAGGAAGGAAAACAGAATTACCAAGGGCTTGGCTGTTGGTGGGTACCCTATGTTGCAGTTGATGATCCCATACCAGGGCACACATGGGCAACAATGATTTACTTAGTGGGTTACCAAAAAACTAAAAGAAAGATATGAAGTTGGTAAGAGGATGTATTAGGAGGATGGGTAGAATTAGAAGAGAAAAATAGGGGAGTGGAATGTAACCATATTTCTATTGTACACATTTAAAATGTTTTTAGGAACAAAGATAACTAAGTTAATGCATAGGTGGCTTTGAAGAATTTTCTTGCATCTAACATTCTCTATAGTATATACATTTGACTACAAACAAAACAATAGCAAAAGTCGTGATTCTGTTGTTAATGATACAAACTAAAATTGTTTACTGATTGTATTTGCATGCCATGTTATTTACTTTCCTGTTGCTGTGAGAAGACACACAACCAAGACAACGTATAGAAGAGTTTGTTTGGGGCTTATAATTAGAGTCCATGACCATCATGGTGGGAAATATGGAATATACAGGAAGTCATGGCACTGGAGCAGTTTCTGAGAGCTGACACTTTGAACCATAAAGAGGAGGCAGAGAGAAAGAGAAACTGGGAATGATCTGATTCTTTAGAAACCTCAAAACCTGCCCCCAGTGACACACTACCAAAAAGGTAATACTTCTTAATCCTTCCCAAACAGCTCCACCAACTGGAAATGAAGTGTGTAAACATATGAACCTATAGTGGGCATCCTCATTCAAACCACCATGTATGGTACTCTTCAAAGTAGAAAATAAACATTTTCTCACTCACCAAGTATTTCCTCTGCAATGATATATTGGCAAAGGGCTATCTCACTCTGTAGTATTATTAATTTTCAGTGTTTAGAACACATATTAATCTATCTACTGACTTGCTGACTCTTTCATTTTTACTTTAAAATAGTTAGAGAACCACAGGATGTTTGCAAAAATCTAGGCTGTATATGTCCTATACAGCCATTATACAAATTTAGCATTGAGCTATTTCTCTAGAATAAACCACCAAATCCAAAAAAAACCAAACATTACTGCAATTCACAAGGCTTATGCAAATGCATCAGATTTGTAACCCTCGTGTGTGTGTGTGTGTGTATGTGTGTATACACTTTTATGTAAATTGATCATTTAATAAGTTGGATGTAACTACAATAATTCATGATACAGAGTAACCATTTTACAACCATACCAGCATTGTCTAAGCAATCTAATTTCTTCAGAATTAAGTATTTTCTTTCATTTAATCCAGTCTCCTAGATATGGGGTGAAATCTCAGTGAGCTTTGAATTGCCCTTCTCTTATGCCAAAGATTCTGTCCATCATCTCGTGTTCTTCTGCCATCTGTGTGCCCACTTTGGTGAAATCTCTGTCCATCTGTTTTAATGATTTGCTTATGGTTTGGTTTTAAGACGTTTTTCAAGGTATCCAAGAAAAATATGGTACATCACTTACATTTCTTTTGTCCACTAAGCAGTTTGTTTTTTTATCTTTTTGGCATGGCATTTTTAAAAAGCATCTTTAAAATGTATCACTAGAGAAGTCAGGGCAAGAACTCAAGGCAGAAATGTGGAGACAGCAAGTACCTAGCTCATGATTATGTAGCTTTCTTATACAGCTCAGGACACCTGCCTAAGGATGATTCTGCCCACAGTGAAATGGATCTTCTGGTATCAGTTAGTAATCATGATAATCCCCTAAAGTCAATGCACAATTACCTACAATCCAATCTCACCTAGGCAATTTGAAAAATCAAGGTTTTCCTCTCAGGAGATTCTAGACTTTGTCAGGTTGACAGCTAATACTATCTAGAACACTATCTAACTAAAGTATCTTTTTGCTGTGGGATGTTCTGTATGGCAAATGTGTTGCTAATTAGTCAATAAATAAAACACTGATTAGCCATTGGCTAGGCAGGAAGTGTAGGTGGGACAAGGAGGAGAATAAAGCTGGGAAGTGGAAGGCTGAGTCAGAGAGACACTGCCAGTCACCACGATGAGAAACAGCTTGTGAAGATGCCGGTAAGCCACGAGCCATGTGGCAAAGTATAGATTAAAGGAAATGGATTAATTTAAGCTGTAAGAACAGTTAGCAAGAAGCCTGCCACAGCCATACAGTTTGTAACCAATATAAGTCTCTGTGTTTACTTGATTGGGTCTGAGGCTGTGGGACTGGCAGGTGAGAGAGATTTGCCCTGACCGTGGGCCAGGCAAGAAAACTCTAGCTACATCTTTTTAATACTATGTTTGACAAGAAAGCTCTTTGATAGGTTACAAGGACACATAAAAGTTATTTAAAAGCAGGTGTTTCCTGAAATAAAAACAATAGAGTGAATACATTTGTCTTTCTCTACTACTCTTGAGACTTCATTAAAAGTGATGAGAAAATATATTTCATGTCTATATGTGTATGGGTGGTATATGCACATATGTATGTCCAACAAAGATGCACACACCTGTACATGAACATATCAAGACCAGAGGGCAGTCTCTTGTGTCTCCCTCTACTATTCTCCATGCTATTTTTTTAGACAAGACTGTTACTGACCCAGGAGTTCAAGTTCAGCTACAGTAGTTGGTCAGGAAACCCATAGGATTCACTTGTCTCCTCTCTCTTACCCTCAGCCCAGATTTTACATAAATGTTGATGATCCAAACACAAGTGTTCATGCTTACACAGGAAGAAACTAACCACTGACCGTCTCCCAAGACCAAGGAATATTGTAAAGGAAATAAAACGGTAAAATCGATGCAGAACTGAAGAATAAATTCATACAATCTGAAGAGGCTTTAGAAAAGTGAAAGCAGATAAACCACCAATAGATGCAGCAGAGACAACCTAAGCATAGAGCACTGGAAGCAGAGGAGTAGCAGACATTTTAAACAAGGATTGGTAGATTTAAAGCAAGAATTAAATGAAAACGAATCCAGAGTGAAAGCCATGCAACCAGAATAGAAAGAAGCCAGACAACTTAGAAAAAAAAAGTGTGGTTTGGCTGAAAAAAGAATAAAACCCCAAAATAATTATTATAAAAGGTGACTATAAAATGGTGGTAATAGATCATAGATGTCTTAATCAGGATTTTGTTGTTTTTAAGCTAACAGATGGCAGGAAAATTTTAAAAGATTAAGGATTTGGGGGGCTCACGTTTTCAGAGAACTCAGCACATGTTTGCCATGTACTTAAACAGACCATCATGGTCATGGAAGTATGCGGTATAAGACAGCTCTTGACATTGTTTGGACATAAATCAGAGAAAAAAATCAAAGAATGGCAAGGGATAATGAACCCCAACCTCCCATCCCCAGTCACTTCTGAATTTCACAGCTTCTCAACACAGGTCTACTATCTGTGACCAAAAATTCATGTTATGAGTCTATGAGGGAGCATTGTGTATTCAATCCATAGCACTGAAGAAGGATCTCTAGTTACAAGCCCACGCATTTTATTATTTTAGAGATCAAGTCTTACTTAACAGTATAATACTAAGTCAAGTGTGAAAGAAAGAACAATAAGGACGGAGCCTCCCTGGCGAGGCAGGCCAGTGTCCTTCTTCAAATATGCCCCAGGGGAAGACATTCCATGTATTATTAGCTACTTTAGTAGCAGAATTTGAAGTTTTACTCCTTTACCATCTTCTGGGGGAAAAATATGTAAAAGATCATCTGATATTTTTTCTTTAGCTCAATTGAAGATACAAACTGGTAACTAAAAATGTACATATAGAGACAGGTAGAGGCAAGTTAATCTGAGAGGCCAGCCTGGTTTACATAGTGAGTTCCAGGTCATCCAGAGCTTCATAGTAAGATCCCCTCTCTTCTCATATGTATATGAATATCTCATGTATATATACATATATACACATATACATATATACGAACCTTAAAAGGTCTTATTAATTAAAAAAAGCCAGATATTGGGGTGAAAGCTAAGAGATCAGAGGAACAGAACAAGCCAGCCACAAGTTCTTACCGTTAAGAAATCCTCAGCCCAAGAGAGATACTTCCTGTATACTCACATCTATATACCTTTCTGTACCTTGCCATCTTACATCCTCTCTCCACCCAGCTACATCACTTCCTTTTTCTGCCCAGATCTATCACTTCCTGTTTGAGCGTACAGACCTCCAGACCTCTATGGTTAACTAGTGCTGGGATTAAAGGCATGTGCCACCATGCCTAGCTCTGTTCCTAGTGTGGTCTTGAACTCACAGAGATCTGGATGAATCTCTGCCTCCTGAAAGCTAGGATTAAAGACATGTGCTACCACTGCCTGACCTCTATGTTTAATATAGTGGCTGGCTTTTTACTTTGATCCCCAGGCAAGCTTTATTTGTTAGAACACAAATAAAATATCACCACACATATATGGTATAATTTTGTGTTTTAATATATTTATAATGTGAAATAATAATAAAGCTATTAATATATTCATCACCTCCCAAAGGGGTGTGTGTGTGTGTGTGTGTGTGTGTGTGTGTGTGTGTGTGTGAGAGAGAGAGAGAGAGAGAGAGAGAGAGAGAGAGAGAGAGAGAGAGAGAGAGAAGAGCACGTAAGTCTGCTCTCCTAGGAAATTTCAAGCATACAAATGGCATCATCCACTCTAGTCATCATCCTGTATGACACATCCCTAGAGTAGACTCACCTTCCGTAAGTGAATGTTTTGTCTTTTAACCAACCTCCCCTTATATCTACTTCCTTTACTAGACATGTGAGCTGGAGTCTACGTTGGCATTTTCTTATGGAAACAATTATCCTCATAGAGACCCCACACACAACAGTGAGCCTCCTTTCCTCCATTCTCCTGGTAACAAACATTCAGAGAGGATTATGATTGTTCCTGAAAACTTGTTTGCAGTCTACCCTACAGCTAACTAATACAGTTTTTTGAGACCCTGGGACTTACTTTATTTAGTAAGCCATTTTGGGCCTCAGATGCCAACATAGAAGAAAGATGTGCTTTCATGTGGATCTTCTCAGAGCTCATGCCACCCCAATATCAGCTGGACTTCAAAATTGGCTTACAGCTGTGGAGAGTGGCAAAGAGAAGCAGATCTGGAGAGATGTGACCAAAGGTCAAGCTGACCTTTATGCTTCACCAACAGGGAGAGAGCAATTCCCCAAGCAAGCAATCACATAGGAGTCTAAACAACATAGTATTAGCTGGCAGAGAACTTGAGTTCAAAATGACTCATTCCTGCCTCACTGCCAAGGCACTGAGAACATTAAAGCAGAACACTGGAAAAGGTTCTTGGGTAACTGGGACTTCACTGAAGATTAAAACTTCCTCGGCAAAGATTAAAACTTCCTTGGTGAATTCAAGAACCTGGTCTCTTATCTGTATCTTACAATAGCTGTGAAGGGCCAGAGATAAAATCAAAAACCAGGCACACTGAACAAGAAAAGACCTAAATTTACACACTTTTTTTTTAACAGCCCTCTTAACAGTCTATTTCAAAGAAGCAGGAAAAGTGATATTAAGGAGAGATATTGGGATATGACAAGACAAACATATGCTAGTGATAAACTATGCACTCCCTTTTCAAGGGCATTTGCATAGCTCTTACCATGGTCTCTGTGGCTTGCTAAAACCATGCAGAGATTGCAAGTCTTTCACTAAAGGAAGGCAATGTTTCTTCAGATCTAACAGACATTCTCATTGTATAGCAGGGGTTCTCAACCTTCCTAATGCTGTGACCCTTTAATACAGTTCCTCATGTTGTGGTGAATTCCCAATCATAAGATTAGTTTCGTTGCTACTTCACAGCTGTAATTTTGTTACTGTTATGAATCATAATGTAAACTCCTGATATGCAGGGTATCTGATATACAACCCCTGTGAAAGGGTGGTTCAGTCCCCAAAGGGGTTGTAATCCATATGTTGAGAACCACTGGTATAAATGATTCAAGAGATCTGAGCGCAATATGCTGTAGACAAAATCTGCTTCATCAGTCTGTGTTTGATACTCAAACTTCTTGGTACCTATGCGTTCCATCATCAGGCTGTATTTGTTAAATACATGGTTTATGATCTGCTTAAAATGAATTGCCAGCATATTGCAACTGTTAACTGTATGTCTCATTATGTCATCTTTTAACAGAGGAACACCAGCTTTAGCTATTAAAATACATTTGTTCTGCCAAGTCAAAACTTACCCTCTAGAAAACATTACTTTAGAGTTTTAAGTACAGTATTTTTGACTGTGGTGGTTATTGTTGATTGTCAAAAATGACAAAGTTTAAAATCAGCTGAGAGGTAGGCTTTCTGGACATGCTTGGTAGAGTTATCTTGATTACATTTATTGAGGTGGGATGATCCACTCACTGTTGGGGGCACCCTTCCTGATGGGATCCTGGACTATATACACAGAGACAGGAAGCTTAGAAGCCACACAGTTTCATTCTTCTCTGTTTCTTGGTGGAAGGTGTGATGTGACCAGTTGCTTCAAGCCCCTGGTATCCTGACACCCTTTCTATCACAGACAGTACCTTTCAACTGTGAGTCAGAATGAATACTTTTGTAAGTTGCTTTTGTCACAGTATTTTATCACAGCAACAGGAAAAGGAAGACAATGACTATTTCATTGCAACTGAAATCAAAACTTTATTCCTTATCCTTCTTTTTTTGGTTTATTTTTGAAAATGTATTTCCATCCCAACATTTCTCCCTTCTTTTTCCTCAATCTCAGTCCTCCTATATACCCCTCCCAACTCTCCTTCAAACTCATTTTTCATCAACTGTTATTTTCATAACTTGTATATGCATATATATTTCCAAATATAACTTATTGAGTCCACAAAACACTACTTTTATGTTTTCAGGGCTGACCATTTGGCACTGAAAAATCAACAAATGCTAAGATAACATTGAATTAGGCTGATTTCTAATACCCAAAGGCATCACAAATATAATTACTTCTTTCCCAGTCTCTCAACACATAATGCTTTAATAGTGCATTGCCTTTCTTTTGTAATCTTTTTTAAAAGTCCTCTAGTCATATTTTCTTGGGCTCTTTTTCTAACAAAGTTCTAATTATCTTTCCTTTTCAGACCCATTGATAAACTATTAGCATTTTTACTAATCATTTTACAATTTAAATTAATATAATAATTAAAAATATAATTTTATATTTTTCTAATGATGGATATTTCTATACTATACAAGACATATGTGTGTGTGTGTATGTGGTTTTTATTTTTCTCTTCTTTAGTACCTTACTTTGGGTACTATAACAAAAATAGCGCACATCAGTTGTCTTAAACACCATTCAATTCTCATGATCATGAGGGCTTAGAAGACTAAGACCAAAGGGGTTGGCATATGGTGAGCGCGGCTTCAATATCTCCTCATATAGTATAAAGAGAAAAACTGAGGATGCAAGCTCTTCTAAGTATCTGTTTTAGGAGCATAATCCCATAGTGAAGGATCTCCCCTTCATGTTAACTTCAAAAGGATATAAACATTCAGCCCATTTACAAAATATGAATTTTTGTAGACAGTATGAGAATACTGCACTCTTTAAAAATCAATTCATAAGAATAAGGGATGAAAAGATAAGGCAAATTATAGACATAAAAAGCATTAGGGAGGGCGTTGGTCAGAATTCTTAGTGCTGTGACAAATACATGAGAAAATCGACTTAAGGGAATTATTTGGGCTCCTGGGTTCAGAGGTTTCACTTCACCCTGGCAAGGTGATGAGGTGGAACAGAGCATCTCAGATTCTAGAGACAAAGAAGCAGAGATGCAGCATGCACACACTAGCTATCTGTCTTTTTCTCCTTTGCATTCTATCCATATACTCGGCCTATGAAATCCTCCAACTCACATTTAGGGAATTCTCTGCAGAAATTAGATCTTCCTGTAATTATCCACATGATGCACCCTCAGGTGTGTTTAGGTCACCTCATAAATATTTTCCAATCCCATTGGTACTGCAATCAAAATGAACTATCACAGCCCATTGTCAACAGGACACACAAATGCATTTCTTTAAGTAGCAATGAATAGCTTCAAATTTTTAAAGGAATAGACCTTCTATGTCTTTGAAAAATTGTTTATGTATGGAACAGTGTATTAAGAGGACATCAATCCTATGCTCAACAGCTGCTATACAACCAAGGTTCTCAGGCATCCTTTAGCTGAATTTCAAAATATCTTTGCTGTCAAACTCTTAAAGATGAAAAATGCTGCTTTGGGACGTGATTGACTAGTCTGTTCCATCTACAAACAGAAGCTGCATCTCAATACTGTGCAGAAATAATTTTATATTGAGTGTCCCATGTGATTTCTAAGAGTCTAAGATTCCCAACTTTTTCTCAACACTGTTTTCCCTTATACAGTCTGACACAGCATGTGCAGCTACAGTGTGGATCTGCTAAAACTGATTTAGATCTGTTTGTCCTAGTAGACATTCCCTATATAACCATAAAAAATCAGTGAGTAGCATTCATGAGCTGGGGGGTTGGCTTAGTGGGTAAAGCTCTTGCCAAAGAAACATGAGGACTGAATCCAGATCCCCAGAACCATGCGAAGCTCAATGCAGTAGCACACATCTGCATTCTTAATGCATATGTGCAAAGGGGGGTAGAAGAAACCCTGAAATCTTAGGGCCCTGCTAGTATACACAGCAGAAAACCCGTCTCAAACGAGTGAAAAAAGGGTATCAACCTTCACAGTTGCACTATGTCGCAAGAATGCTTGCCCTCTCACATGAACATATGTATTCATGTGAACAGACACACACGTGCACATAGTACCGTAGCGGGTAGCTGTTTGAGCCACGCCCTGAAGCACCACCCCTAGTGAGGTAGCAGGTAACTGTTACACCTGCCTATGACCTTAAGGTACCTGCCCCTGAGGCATGGCCACTCAGGGACCCTTAAGACCTGGGATGCACATACGTGGGCTTTCTCTTCAATACCTCTTCATTTTGGATGCTGGGATGGACCAGGGCTGAGCTTGCCAGAGAACAGTGTTGGACCGTGCCTCACCCTTCCAGGATCCTGTGACAAATTCCTTTATTCTGTCTTGTGAGTTAACCCCCAAATAAATTCCTTTGATCATTAAGCAGACTCCATGGATTGCTAGCGATATAATCCCATTATAGTACACACACACACACACACACACACACACACACACACACACACACACTCACACACACACACCACACAAAAAAAAGGTAAAAGATGTCATTTTCCTTACTTGAGCAAGATCACATTGGGGTTCTGAAATTTCAGTATGAAGTTTTCTGTTCATGTAAGCCTAACTATTAATTTAAAAAATTCATAGGGAAAACTGTTAAGGCATATAATAGTTATTTTTAACTTACCAGTATTTGGTTAGAGTTCAGAAAAAAATGAACACCTGTTTTTGTTTTTTTAATGTTTTCAATTGAAATAGAATTGCATCACTTTACCCTCTCTTTCTTTCCTGCTTCCAAGCTAGCTTCCCTCAAACTCCATCCATGTCCCCCAACTCTCAACTTGATAACCTCTTTTCTTTGATTATTACTGTTACACATATATATACATATATGCATATATATGCATATAAATACTACCTGCTGAATTCATCTGTGTTGTAAGTGTGTATATGGTTTCAAGGCTGACCACTCTGCATTGGACAATCAATAAGGGTGCTCATCCCTCGAAATGGCCAATTTCTTTCTCCTGGCAGTTATTAGTTGCCTCTAGTTCTTTGTCCTGGGGGGTGGAACCCCATGAAATTTCCCATCTTCCATGTTAACATGCCAGTGATATCGCCATAATTCCACTCTTGTTCTCGCAGCCATTTCTAAGAAAGATTGCTTCACAGCAGACTTTCCAGTACTCTCACAAAATTACCTCTCTAAAAAATGTGCAGTATGTTAATATAAAGAACAGAATTTATCATTTGAGTCTAAGCAAGTGCGACTATGAACATTTTTCTGCAAATCTTTTCCACAGGAGAGTTTAGCCTGCACAACTCATTTCTCTTTCAGTACATTCTGAATTAGGTATCAAAACATTATTTTGTCTAAACCTCTAGTTTATTCTATTATCTCTTAAGCCAGATGAGTTCTGAGCACAAACCCACCGGAAAGCCCTGGTTTCTCCTCTATGCAAAAGAATGGGGGAGTATCGACTGAGAAAGTCTGTTCTGGAGAGAACAAATGTGATCAGTATGTACAAAGGTAGGGGATGGTGACAAGCTTTAAGCAAATCTACTTCTCTCTTTCCAAAAATAACATCAAAGTGGCATGTGACAAAGAATAAAGTAAGGACAGGAGAAAAATAGATAGGAAACAATAAGGAAAATGGGTTCTCTCATTCTATATATTATTACTTGACCAGGACTAGGTGGCCTTCCTTCATGTCTATGATAGGCTGTTTCACATGTCTCTAAACTTGGGCTGGAGAAACAGTTCAGTGGTTGAGAGCATGTACAGTCCTTGCAGAGGAACTGATTTGGGCTCCCGGAATTCATGTTGGGGGACTCACAACCGCCTGTAATTCTAGCTCCAGGGGATAGTATATCCCCTTCTGGCATCAGTGAGCATGTACGCTCATGTGCATACACTCCTAAACGAACACACATTCATAAACACAATTTTCTTAATTCTTAAAAGTATACTACTTGATGAGTACAAGTAGGATGAAACCAAGATAGGAAAAACGACACATTGTTTTTCTTTTTCTTTTTTTTAGTGTTTTTTTTATTTTTGATAGTGTACTTAATACATTTCTCCCTTCCATTTTCTCTCCCCAAAGCCACCCAATACTCTTCTCTACTCTCCTTCAAATGCATGGTCCCTTTTGTCATTAATTGTTATTGCATGTGTATGTATGTGTGTGTGTGCGTGCATGTGTGTGCATATACACATATATTCCTAAATATAATCTACCCAGTCCATATAATGTTACTTGTACATATATTTTTAGGACTATTTGACACCAGACAACCATTGAAAAAATAGCTTAAATTCAAAGAGTATCTTATTCTGCTCAGTCAATCGGATTGCCTCAGCTTCTCTTTCTTGACCTTCTTAGGACAACCTTTCACATGAGATTCCTCAGATTCATTATGCCAACAGTGCATTATGTGGCATTTTATTTAATTAAAGCAGTGGTGGTGCACGCCTTTAATCCCAGCACTTGGGAGGCAGAGGCAGGAGAATCTCACTGAGTTCGAGGCCAGCCTGGGCTACAAAGAGAGTTCCTGGACAGTCAGGACTGTTACACAGAGAAACCCTGTCTCAAAAAAATTAAAAAAAAACCTTCCTACCCCTCCTACTTACCTACCCTCATTCCATTCCAAATTCATGGGGCCTCTTCTTCTGTGACCATTGTTATTTTATATATATATATATATATATATATATATATATATATATATATATATATTCACCTTTTGTCTTTTCATATAACCATTATGTTATATTTAAAGATTTAGCTCAATTTTAAAAGGCTTCATAAACACTTGCTAGCATTTTCATCAATGCATCTTAAGCAATATTCTTAAGTAATTCTTATCTACAAAACGTACTTTGTTGTGTTGTGAAATGATTTCAATAACACAGAATGCAACCTATAAACAGTAACAACAGAGTAAAAGCGAGTGTGTCTTAATAAGATGATCTTTATTGCCATTAACTTATTTCTTTCATGACTATGTTATTCTGTCTTTGCAAAAAAAAAAAATCACATTTTATATCATGCTACTGATGATTACTGGACTAAATTCAACTTCCTTCCTCCAACCAAAAACTGCTTAGCATATGCTGAGTATAATATTAGCACGATATTTGGCATTTTATATATGTCTGGTGGCTTCAAAACAAGCTTTCTAAAAGATGTGTGATTTTTTTTTCATCGATACATATTTGGATTTCTGCTGATCCTGCTTCCCTGGGTCTTGCTGTAACTTTGCTTTGGGCTGTGAGCCCAGACAGGGGCCATCACAATAACAATGGCTTGCCCAAGCTCTGTAAAACTGTGTGAAGATGAACAGCTACAGACGTCTTCATTTTATTAACTCATCCAAATCATGCTAATACTATTTTTAAATGGAAGCTAACTCTCAAACACGGCACACTGTACAGTTATTTGTTCAATGGCTTTTTATTTTGTACTGTATACCACAACTGTTTGAAAGGAAGTATCTACTATTAGTAATAGTACATTCCACACGGTGAAGCCTGGAAAGACAGAAAGCAGAAAAGATGAGATTTCGTCCTCATTTTGCCACTCTGATGCATCACTTTTTCCAGTCAAGTGTATTTTTTCCTCTCTTTTTGAATACATTAGCAGCATAAATATGGCAATGTTTTACATTAATTTGTGTCGCATATGTCATGTTCCACTTAACACTGTATGTAACATTTCCCATATTATTTATAAATTCTACAGTCAAGCAGTACCCCTGACGTGAAAGGAACATCTACAATAGCTCGAGAAGAGATCTCATCAGAATCAAGGGAAGCATAGCTAAGCAGAGAGAGAGAGACATCCAACAGCTATAACAAAGGCCTCAGCTGATCCCACAAAAACACTCTGCTGTGTGATCCTTCAGGGCTGCTCAGAATGGAGGAAAGAAGACAATGGATTTGTATTTAGACAATGTTCTGATTACTTGTGCCTGTAGACTCCCTAGGGACATAACCTCTGGGAAAATAGTTCCCTCTATACATTACTTGTACAAGAACCCAGATGTGGTGGTTTGAACAAAAATGGCCCCATAGACCCATAGGGCATGGCGCTGTTAAGAGGAAGTATGTCACTGGGAGTGGGCTTTGAGGTTTCAGAAACTCAAGCCAGGACTAGCAGCTCACAGTCTCTTCTGGCTGCCTGCAGATCCAGATGTAGAACTCTCAGCTTACTGTCCAGCACCATGTTTGCCTGCTTGCTTTCATGCTCCCCACCATGATGACAATGGACTAAATCTCTGTGTCTCTTCACAGTGACAAAACAATAACTAAAACACCAGGTTAACCTATTAGCATCTAATATATCTGGTCCATGGAAGAATGACTCCCTGGACTCTAGAGAGAAGTCTGAGCAACACTCTACATGCCACACACCTCCACTTGCTTCATATAACAATATCATCTCTTCTATAATAGCATCTTCAGTGTCTTGTTGGGTTTGTTTTGCATTAGAATTTTGCAAAGAAGAAGGTTAAACACAACTCAGCTTTCACCTAAAGCTACTGGTCTCAAATCCTTTCCTTCTTGCAACGTATTTTTCCAGAAATGAGTAGAATGAGCCTGCAGATCAAGTGGACATATTATGAGTAAACATTCAGCTACTCCCCACTCCCTTTTCTTTCAATTTTCTTATCCCTGTAAATTCCCACTCTAACGTAGAAAAAGTATTTCATTTAAGGTGTTTCATGTCCCCAGATATGAATGACACCTTGGCTCCTGTGTTCAATTGCCCTTGAAATAGCTGGGTAACTCCCTTATTCCACTCTACCCTTATTCAAATAAATGGCCATGGACTTAACTGAAAATGGAGGTATAAATTAGTTTGTAGAGTATCTGTCTGGTTTATACAAGGCCAAAAGTTTTATCTCCAAAGTCATATAAACTGGATATGATTATGTATACCCTTCAATCTCAACACAGAGGACATGAAGACAGGAAGACCAGAAGTCACTCCTAGTTACAGAAAAAGCTTGAGGCCAGCCTTGGTTATATAAGATCCTCTCAAAAATAAAAATAAATAAATAAAAAGTAATGAAACAATTATCTTGAGATACATGTTCTTCTGTGTGGCAATTTATATTCTTTACTTTGTGGACTTGGAGTCTGAAAACTGGTCCAGGTTAGGAACTAGGCATGGTATTTGAACTTTTATTAGACTCACTGTCCTCACCCTGTTAATTTCATTTTTCCTTGTGTTGAATATTTAAAATGAAACATTTATTGTCTTCTCATCTATATTTCCTTATGTGTACATCTGTGTGTGCTTGTATACATAAAAGTGTTTATGTGTGTGTATTGAAGGAGGAACATATGTGTGTTTCTGTGTATGGAGGCCAGAGTTCAACAGCATGCCTTTCTCAATTGGTTCCCACCTTATTGTGTGGGCTAGTATATGGGCATGCATGAACATGTATGTACACACATCTGCACATGTCAGAGGAGGTCATCAGGTATATTTCTCTATAACTCTCTTCCCTATTCTTTCAAGGATCTCTCATTGAACCTAGATCTTGTGGTTTTCTTGGCTAAGCTGCTGGCCAGCAAGCACAAGACAGTCTCTTGTCTCCACTCTCTCTTAAGCTCCTGCCCAAGAGCACTAAGGTTATAGGTATATGTAGACACGCCTCACTTTTTGTATGGGTGCTAGAAATATTAACTCACATCCTCAATCATGAACAGTGAATTTTCTTACACACTGAGCCATAACTCCTACCCATAGCACTTTATTTTTTGAGTCAAGGGCTCTCACTGAATTTGAAGCTCCCTGATTGCCTGACCGGCTGGCCAGAGAGCCCTAGCATCCTACTTTCTCTGCTTCTTACTTTCCGACTTTCCAGGCCCAATGCCTGCATATTCTCATGGGCTCTGAGAACTCTGGTCCTGTGTGATAAAGAATGAGCTTCTCATTGACCCTCTCAGGAGAGATTGTGAGTTTACTAGACTTATCTTTCTGAGATCTTATATTGGAGCTAGTTGATAAAGTATCCCATCTAAGCAAATCGCTGCCTAGTTGCAAATGAAAATGGCATTCTCAACTTTAGAATGTGAGTTCAATCTGCCCAGATTTATTTATCATCAATTTTAATGTGTCTTTTGGAACTCTGAATTTGGGGAATAAGAATATTTCATATTTCACCCCATAAGGAAAATGTACTCTAAAATTTCATGCATATCAGAGAGCATCAGCATCTTCATCACCACCATCATCATCACTGTCATCTTACTAGTGTCATTCAAAAGAATAAGTATGTCTTAGAGAACTGGTCAAAACAGTGTCTCTTGGCCTTCATTTCTGTCATCTTGTGATTATAAACTAGGTAAAGGGTTGACTTCTTAATCAATGTTCAGACTGAATAAGGACAATTTTCATCTCTCTCTGGAAATTTAAATGACAGAAAGGAGCACCAAAGGTACAAACTGAAATGAATTTACAAATAACCAAATCAGGATATTTATATTAATGCATAAGATATTTTGATTAAATTCCATAAAAGGAAAAATATATGTAGCTCTTATTTCTTTCCCAAGGAAAGGTAACCATAACTTTCTCCATTCATCCCATTAAAAATAAATAAAAGCTAGGGATGGCAGTCTGTGCCTACAATCTCAACACTCCTAGGGTAAAGACTGAAGAAAGGAGAGCTCAAGGCTAACCTGGGCTATAAAGTAAGTTCAAGACCGAGAAAAGACACTGTGAGACATCATCTCAAAAAAGCAGAAAAGAACAACTGAAACACTTGCACATTATAAGTAAAACACATAAGTAGGAACTTATGACCTAGACAAGAATCAAGTCAGTTCATTGGCTATGATTCTGAAACATGTACCCCAGAGTAAAAGCTTTACACTGTTGGAAACTAAACTTGCTCTCATCTTTCAAAGTATCAGGAAGGACACATATTAACAACACATAAAACTTTTAAGCAATAACTGCTTTAGACTAGATAAATACTACAGAAAGGGAAAATGTGGTCTCATTCTCACCCACATCAGTACAAAGCTGAGAGAAGTCAAACATGGTGGTGCACACTTTTAATCCCACCACTGGGGAGGTACATACAGGAGGATCTCTGTGAGTTCAAAGGCAGCCTGGTCTACATATCAGGCTCTGAGAAAGACTGTTTCTTGTCCAGGGATCCTTCTTCATCCTAGTATCACTGGGATGCTCTGCTTCTTCCTTTGCAACAGTGAGCATCCACTGTTTCAGTTAGAGCAAAGGGAGAGGCAACATATATACTATTTGCAAATCTAGCTTGTGGGGTCTGTGACAGTGGTCCTTCAGGTTTGCCAACTGGCAAGGTCAGTGAATGAAACTGAGCAAAGTCACTGGAAAGCACATGCAGAAGATGCCAGGGAAGAATGAGGAGGAAGAAACCCAAGCCACTGAGTCAGGAGCAGCACCGGCTACCGATGGCAGATGCACACAGAATTCATGTAAGAAATGGTTGAGCTGAGGTACTTTAGCTTGTCAGTTACAGCAACCATCATTCACTTAAGGAACTTTCTCACATTTTACCTTGCCATTTGATTGTGGGGTTTCAAATGCAGTCTACTTGAGGCTACAGGAACACCACACTATGAGCTGTGCATCAAAGAGTTCCCTGGAAAAGCTCCAAGGAGACATTCCTCTTATGACTTTATTATGGCTTCTTCAGTTGCAGAAAAGAAAAATAGGCACATTAAGGGAAAAAATGACTCTCAGACTAGTGGCAATGAGAGATGAAGAGTATTTTAATTTCCAGAACAATGTTAAGTGAATAGAATCAGAATGTTATTCATCAAAGAGATAATATGATAGCAGAATTTTAACTATAAGGAAAATAAAATAGCATTTTGATTGGTATTTCAAACTGGTATTTATTTTAATTAAGTGCTCAGGAGATCAAAAACTCTAAAGGAAAGCTGAGTATAAACTTGAAGGCTAAGTGTGTAAGTCTTACTAATACCTGTATTTAGACCCAGTGCCACTCAAGTAATAAACTAATATATAAAAGTATAAGTACATGTTCACATTTGGCATTGTATTACGTACATACATATCTCTGTGTGTTCATGTATGAGAATGCAGGCACACAGGAGCCGCGGAGTGTGGAGGTAGAGGACAAACCTCGAATGCCAGTCCTCACCTTCTGCCTTGTCTGGGACAGTATCTCTTTGGTGTTTTCACCTAGTTGACTGGGCAGCAAACTTCTGGAGATTCTCTGGTTTACCTATGACATCTGCAGGGGGTTAGGATCACGGTGCTCTTGCTGTCCATCCAGCTTCTATATGGGTTCTGTGAATTCTTCCCACTCAGCTCCTCAGGCTTGTGCAGAAAGCACTTTGCCCACTGAGCCTTCTCCCCTGCCCGAGCATTTTACATCTTTGATTTGAAGATAGTGATAAGAACGAGGTTCTGCCAAGGGGAAAGAATACACGATGCATTGATGTTGCCATTAGAATGAGTAGGATGGAAGCTACATTCATTCATCTCTATCCTCTGGCTCAAGAAACATCTAAACTTAGGCAAAGAAGTGGAATTAAGAAGACGTCATTGGATCCTTGAGTTTTTCTTGATAGATCATTGTTTCCTTTTCATTTATTAAAATCTCAATGGCTCAGACAAAAAAAAAAGTGTAATTTTTTTCTTTCTTTCCTTTTTGTAGCTTCAGTGGTTCAACTACCTAAAGGTAAATAATACTAAGCCTTTTTGTCAGCAGTTGAAAGAGGGTATGTATTAAGTTTTATTGATAATTATTACTGTTTTTTACTTCAGCAAATATGTGTTAAGTAACTCTACAACACATATCTTTACTTTTGTTCAAGTTTAACACCTAGTTCCTCACAGCTAGGTATTCTGAGCATATATTGTTATTAAACAAGGAAACAAAAAGCAGTTTCATCCAGTAAAAATGTAGATCTAATATGTATATATATATATTATATATATATTTATATGTGTGTGCAAATCTATATACATGTATATATATATATATACATACATATATGAGACACTAGTGTACACCATTATCAGTGTCTTGACAAGCTCATTGAACTGAATTTATATATACCTTTTAGATACCTAATGTCAGGTTTTAAGGGTGACAGTGCCCTACTTCTATGAATTAAACCACTCAGTCAAAACATATTCTCACACCACAAAATTAAGCATCTTGAGTGTTTTCACTCATTTTGTTTTAGGCTAAGTAACAACTTCCTGAAAGGATGCATACTTAGCTCAGACAGCTATGCATGTGATGAGAAAAATGTGACTTTTTTTACACACTGCCCTTGTCGCTGCTTCTCAAATATGGTTCTGTCTGTGCATACAAAATGTGAAAGTAAATGTTCTTCCCACCAGGCTGTCGAAATGAATACAGATCATGAGGCCGTGTGTTCATTTTCGAGATAGGTATCATTTCAACACTGTCTCGTCAATGCTGCCTTATAATTGAAAGGCAGCTTGCAAGCAAAAGGTGTCTGCCATTGCCCAAATGCTGTATGCCTGAAACCTACTGTAACCTACTAGTAGATTAGCAACCATCACGAAGAGCAGCAGTAAAGCAGCCTGTAGGTTTTCTCTGAAGCCCTAAGTCCATCAGTATTACCACTTTCTTCTTCTATTCTTGCTTAGTCTTCTCACACATGTGCATGCACACATGTGACTTCACAGGTACCCACATTAACAAGTAAGATTTGGAAGACTGAATAAGCTAAGGCTGCGTTGGAGTTAATGGAGCTCCTCATTCAATGGCCTTCACGAGTTATGTTCCAAGTCGTTAGCGTGTACTATGACTTTGGCAAGATTCCCTATGTGTAACTGGGCTTCCAAAGAGTCAGAATCAGAATGTGTAGTGGCAGCACGTTTTGCCTTCTGCATGAATGATCAGAGCTCTCTGAGTTAGCAGGGTCCTTGAGTCAAATGAAAGGGCCGGTGAATTGACAACATATTCTTTATTCCTTCTCAAGTCTTACTTAATAAGGAATCTTGGAGTATCTGGCACCATGTTAGGTACTTTACAATGGTCCTACATTTGTGCTTTATGTAGCAATCAAAGACCTATTCAGCCCCTTGTCACAGCCAAACCCTTTGCTAGCAAGCATGTCTTGGATGCATTATGCAGATGGAATTAGGGGATTCCAGGGCAACTGTGGAAGTAAAAGCACAGAGACACAGCAGGACAGCGCCAAGGAGAATAACAGATAAGCATATCTGAAAGGCTTCGAACAATACTGGAACAAAGAGAACACAATTTTAAATTTTTTATAAATTGACTTTTTATTGCTAAAGAAGTTTCCAAAAAAATAACATATCAAAAGAAATAAAATATACTCAAAAAGGAATCATCATTTCACTCTGAATTCAAAGACTGATCTGTTCCAGGTATTTCTAAACATGTCACACTTTAATTGGATTCCCAGGAAGGTACCTTCTGTCTACAAGTCACATTCATTTAATCTTATATTGATTTTAAATGAAACTTCCTGTTTCTGTGACTACACTAATCAATTAACTTCTTGTAAGTAGCAAGACAATTTTCTCTTTTCTTTCTCTCTAAAGAAACCTAAATATATTCTTCCTTCAAACAGAGCTAATATTGACTATACCTATCAAGAAAACACACTGTGTTGATCAAAACATTTGATGCCTTTTATATTTTGAAAATGTTTGGTATTCTTTACAGACAAAATACACAAAACCCCCTTTGTGTCAAAACTAAATGTCTTGTCAATATATACTGGCATTTATAAAAGGTCTCCTAGATACTAACAAAACCTATCTTTACTTTAGCCTTCATGCTATATTCCAGAGACTCTGAGTCAGTAGGCAGTCACGAGGTTATTCACCAGAGAGCACACAATGGATCTGCTGGTGAGTGTCAACAAAGTACAAAAATAAACAAGACAGTCATTTGTGACTTCTTTAACTAGAAGTGAACATTCATATTATGGGCATTTCACTTACATTATATTCAAATGTAAGGATTTGGAATTATTTTAAGCTGTTGTTACCTAGCATTTCTTTGTTTCAATCCAAGAATCAACAATAACCACAGAAATCCTTGGGAAAGACATTGATGTCCAGACTCAGGTAACTAGACTCACCACTAAGTATCCACTGAGAAAATTTGGCTAAGTACCTTAAACTCACTGAAGTTTCACTTCCCACTCCATAAATGAACTTGATTAACTTAGGGGTAATTTGGGCGGTCCTCAAGATCCAGTTTCTTAATCTTTTGCCCCGTATTTCTTCTTCTACTCAGAAAATCTCTCCAAAGCAGAAAAGTGATCAAAACAGTTCCCGGCCCCAATTCTTCTCTGTCTGGAGAGCTCTGACCAAATGGCATAGCTTGAACTCTTCTATCCCAGTGGTCCAGATCATGGCCTGCCTCCCCAAGTTCATCTTCCTCAATTCATTTCTTCCTGCCATCACATCGGAATGGATTCATTATGTAGTTCCAACTCTCCCTAGTTCTGAATTGAGTTGTTCAAAGTACTTTCTGAGTGTTCCTTTGCCTAAATCCCCTTCTTGTCTGTTCCCTTAGCAAACTTTTGCACAACCTCCAAAGCCAACACTATCTTCACAAACAGCACCTTTTCAGCTAGAGTGCTTCATCAAAGAAATAAATGCTAAACTGCTCCAAGGGAAATAATCTCTCTTTTATTTTTCTGGCTTCCCAATTGAAAGAGTATTTTATTTTATATCCACTGTGAAATTTATAGATGTTATTTAACCATAGGGAAGAAACATGTAAAAATGTAATTATTTATATATAACATGAGCACCAAGAAAAGAGAGAGAGAGAGAGAGAGAGAGAGAGAGAGAGAGACTATTCAGATTCCCAAAGTTAATCAACAACAACAGCTAAAATTGAGAAATTGCTGTATTACTCAATTCTCAAATTTCTCAAAAAGGAAACAGTCCATCCTGATAACTAAAAAACATGCTACCAAAAAATCATCTGATCCACACCAACTTTAGCTAAGGTATCACCTGCTAGGTGCAAGATGTATCGTTCATAACAACACTTCAGATTAGTGTAAAGACCTAGAACGAGATTCAGGCAAGGTATGTAATTTCACAAGTCCTTGATGAGTGGCAGCACTGCCGTCTGGTTCTAGTTCTTTTTGACTCCTGCATCCATCCTTTCATATGGTCTCTCAGTTGACCTTTTACTGTAGGTCACAGTACACAGGTAGACCTATAGTACTTCCCATATATCTGTATAAAGTAGGGACGAGATACTAACTCTATCGAGGTCACCCAAATTAGTTTGCTTCAGAAAAAAAAAGGGGGGCTGGTTATATAAAGACAAATTACATAGATGACTCAAAAAGAAGGGAGACAGCACCTCTTCAAAACAATAACATCCATTCATAAAAGTCTTCATTAAAATTAGCTTCCCATCTTCCATTAGGCTCACTGGTAGCCTTTCTTATTTTGGGTTCAACATCTTGGACTATTATTTATATTAATCTAAGTAAAAGTCACATATAGCAGAATTAGGGTATACTGTTGCTGGGTTACTAAAACCATTCAGATTTCTTAACTGCTTTGAGTGGTTTAGTTGGGGGAAGGGGGTTACATCTGTGGTATTGCTGGTACCCTTGGTTCTCGTGGTTGTCAGGATAGCAGCCTGACATAGTGTCCTTATTTCAAACAGGCTTCCAACTCATGTTTATCTTGAAAATTGTTCATATTATATCCTGGTTGGAATATATAACAATGTTCATTAACAGGTTTTTTTTCCACATAGTAAATTCAGGCTAAACCAGAGACTTAATTTTAAAAGTCAGATTTTATTACTTCACTGTGAGACTAACTGTAAGCTTAAGTGTGTCATAATGGAAAACTTTTAGCAATCTAAGGGTGCAGAATCAGCAGTGTTTTAGAGGTAGTTGTATAGACACAGATTCAAGAAACAATCAATATGAACTGAAGATAATTTGGAGTTGAAGTTCAGTAACCTGTGTGGTGGTTCAAACTCCTCCCCATAGGCTCAGATGTCTGCATATTTGACCTCAGTTGGTAGGGTTGTTTGGTTAGGTTTAGGGGGTGTTGTCTTGTGGGAGGAGGAGTGTCTTCTATTGAGAATTTATTACTGAGGATTTCAGGAAGGAATTTTTGTCTTTATTAAGAAATTTTTTATTCATTTTACATACCAACCACACATCCCCCTCTCATCCCTCCTCCTCCTCCCCCCAGCCTTCCCTCCCCCAATCCACCCCCATCCCCTCCTCCAAAAAGGGAAGGCCTCCCATGGGGAGTCAGCAAAGCCTGGTACATTCAGTTGAGGCAGGTCCAAGCCCCTCCCCAGGCATCAAGGCTGTGCAATGTGTCCCACAATAGGTAATGGGCTCCAAAAAATTATTATTGAAAATTTAAAGACTCATAATTTCTACTTTTCTCTCTGCTTATGTTTATAGTTCAAGATGTAAGTTCTTAACTTCCTGCTCAAGCCACCATGCCTGCATTCTACCATCATAGACTTTTAACCCCCTGGAAATTATAAACCATATAAACTCTTTCTCCCATATGTGCCTTGGTCATGATGTTTTATCTCAGCAGCAGAACAGTAACTAATACATGTGTCAAACATATTCTCGAGAAGATCTCCTGTCTTTTAAGCATTTCCTGGTTGTCAATCTGGAGGTTTTAGGCCTGTTCACCATGTTGCTATTTGGGGAAAAATAGGTGGCTGAGTAGTTTATGGGGAATAAAGAAAAGGAAGCCCCATATGCACAGTAAAGCCTCTGCAAGGAATAGAGATTATTTCCCATTCTAGACGCAAACAAAATTTTAATCTGGCTTACTGTAGCTCCCGCCAGGTTCACACCAAGCACTTAAAGCTCTGACAATACTCACAACAAGAACTTCCTTTAAATCCTTGTTTGTTTTCCAGCAATGACTTATGAAGGGGCTCCCATGCAACATGTGTTGGATATAGATGGGTTCTCCATCTTTCCTACAACAGAAAGCCTACTCCAGCTTCCATATAAATAAAAAATGAGACCTAGCTAAGTAGAGATAATAACTGGTGAGGTGATCATTCTGTGTTAAGTGATAGTTGGTGATAATCAGTATTCTTCGCAAGTTGAAGAGCACTTTATGGATTGCCAGAAAATGGCAGAATGCATGACATGCTCATTGTACAACATGCATTATCCTTGCCCTCTCTCGGTTCTTATTAACTGTCTCTATGGGGTTATAAGAGGATAAGTCATCAGCAAAGCTGACTCACCAAGAGCAAGTCAGGACGCTTGCTGCAGGAAAAACCTATGTGGAGATCTGCGTGCCTTATTCAGTACAAAGGCAGGCCATAAACTGTGAACTAAATTTGATTAAGATGTCCGGCAGCCTGGAGGAGGTACCTATTGTTAAGAGGTCTGTGGTCATCAATTTAGTTGCCTGCAGACATCAGCAAGGATGGAATTATATCTATATATATATCATTTGGTTTATTTACCATTTAAAGAAAATGTAGCATCTTTCCTAAGGGAATATTAAGTATATAATTTGTTATTTTAAAATAAGAGACATTCTGATTGATAAAAGTGTTAACGTGCATACTTCTAGAATATGTGTTGGGAATACAGGTAATAAATACTGAATAATATCATTTTAGTAAACTTATAAATGTTCTAGGAGCTCAAAACCAGTTCCACAAATTATGCAAGTAGAATACAGTAGAGAGAAAGAGCGAGCAGAGGGCATCCTGAAAGTTAACAAGAACTTACCAATAGCAAGATTATGAAAGGCATGCATAAGAACTCATTTCCCACTTTATAATTCCTAACAAGTTTAATATTATTCCCTAGAAGATGCACTATTGCTGCACAACTTCCATATTACCACCCCTTTACTGACAAAGAGAAAGAAAGCAATAACTCCTATTATATATAAAGAAATATTTCAAAACAGATTTCTATACCTTAAGGAGCAGTAAAGTCATTGATTATTAATTATATACAAGACAACATGATTCAGTCTCAAATACACTAGCTTAATAGAGTCATTAAGTAAAATTTTGTTAATTTGCTAACATCACAGAAAATGAAATGAAACAAAAAAAACAAGCCTAAATACTAATACATCAAAACCAATGCATGTTCTGGCTATCAAGACAAATTTTCCATTCAACCCTAGCACTTATGTGTAGACTTAGAGCAGGCTCCTTTCACAAATCACAGGCCTCCCCTCCCCCATCCTTGTGCTTTCCTTGTTCAATCTTTTGGTTCATTATTGTCTTTAAGATTTGTGCTAAAATACACCTATACCCTTTTGGGTTTTGATTTCATTATTCCATAAGACATCCCATATTCTAACATATTAGACAAGTAAAATACAGGAGATAAGGAAATGATATCAGCATATTCTTACCTGAAGGCCTTCAATGGCAAGTCGAAGCATGCTTGGCGTAAGCTTAGAAGCTTGCTTGAAGGTAAAGTTACTCCAGTCTATGATCAAAACAAATCCATTTACTTGCAGCTCTGGATCTTCAATCATGGCTTCTAAAGAAAGTAAGATGGCACGCAAAATATCCACCAGTGTGTACCTATTAGCAACAGAGAAGTATTAATGTGAAGCTAACAACCACTTTTTATAGCCACCTGGATAAAAATTATTGAGGTTTTGTATTTAGGTGGAGTTTGGGGGACATGTTTATTTGGGGGTGTGTGTTGTTTATTTGTTTGGTTGACTGATCTTTTAGCAAACTAAAGATTCTCTTTAAAAGATCTCAAAATTTTCCCAGAAATGATTTCTCTTATGGTTTTAAGAAGAGAGGGACTTGGAATGGGCCATAAGAACAAAGTAGAAATTAGCAGGCAGAGACTGTGGCAGTGGTTCAACAGCTAAGAGTATTATGGGCATGCACTTCGCTTGCACAACAGCTAAGTTGAGTTCCCAACACCCATGTCCAGTGGCTTACAGACTGCTGTAACTTTATTTCTAGAGGAATCCAATGCCTCTTACCTCTGTGGGCACTGCGCCGATGTGTACATACTGCCCCCCCAATTAAAAATACATAATTTAAAATAATAAAAATAAATTTTAAGAAAGGAAACATATATTCTACCCAAACAAATAACAGTGCTTTTGAAAATATTACAGCATGTTTAAAATTGTGTAGTATTTTTATTTTCCTCTAGGCCATCCATGCATCTGAGCCTTTAACCAACTGAGAATCAAATACATTTGAAAATGTGTAAACCATGAACATGTATGGGAACTTTTTATTATCCAATAAATACAACCATTTGCATAGCTTTTGTACTTTATTAGACATTGTAAGTCATCAAGAGATACTTAAATAGAGACACTAAGCTACAGATAGGAAGCATAGAAAATATATACAAGTACACTGCCATTTTAGAAACAGTCTTAAACATCTTCAAATTTTGGTGTCTATGTAGAAAGCTGAAAAACAATGCCCAAAGACACTTGGAGACAACTATACTTGAAAAATTTGGAATGAGATTCAGAATCTCACCCAACAAACAAGAACACTGTATGAGAGAGCTATGTATAAAAATCCCAAGTCCTTAATTGTTTCAACTGTGTTTCTCTCACTAAATATAAAAGAAAAATAGAACATAGGAGAAATGGAATTAGAAAACAATAAATAAAAACAAAAGGGGAAAGGCTAAGCAATACCACACCTCTATGATAAACTAAGCTATCCAAATTTAAGGATTGGGGTCTTTAGCTTTACTACCTTGTACTTAGCCCAGTGCCTTGACACAGTCTAGAAACCCAGTAGGTGCACACATCCCTGTAAAACAGAATCAGAGACAAGTGCAAGGACAGTGACTCAAGGTTAAGACACTGTCTCAGCGAAGAAGGTAAAAGGAGGCATCAAATGGCAACTTTGAGAAGTGTTTTTAGAGGTAAGCTTATGAAAGGTTGGTACTATATATTTCACTGGAGATGAAGACCACAAAAAAACAAAATTATGATTCTGGTTTTATCCCAGAAGACGGGCAAACGAGCAAGTGTAATAAATCATATCAGTGGACTTAAAAACAGAAATCGCATGCTCATCTTAACAAATGCAGAAAAGGTCTTTGACGAAGTCCAACATCATTTCACGGTAAGAGTCCTAGAGAGGATTGGTTTAGAGAATGTTTACCACAACAAAATAAAGGTGATGTATGACAAGCCCATACTAACAGCGTGCTAAATGGAGAATAAATTGATGCAGTCCATTTAAAGAAGGAGCAACACGGGGCTTTATTCACACTGCTGCCCTCCTATTCAATAGAGTGTGAAAAGTCTCAGCTCAAGCAATAAGGTAAAAAGGAAATAAAAAGGATACAAATAGGAAAGTAAGTCAAACTCTCCCTGCCTGCCAATAATTTGATGCTGTACTTAAAATATGTAATGAGCCCACCAGAAAACTTCTCGAAGTCACTAAACTTTCAGTAACATCGCAGGATACAAAATTAAAACAAAAATTAGTAGCCTTTCTGCACACCAAGGCCAAACACATTGAATGAGAAATTGGGGAACTGCTCTCATTCATAATAGAGAAAAATAAAATAAAATAAAACAAAATAAACAAACAAAACAAAAACACACTATTTCTGTCTTTCATTAGAAACAAAAAGGCATCTAAGGAATAATAATACAATACAGCAAAAACATACAAATCAGAGCAGAACAAAACAAACAGAAGAAAAAGAGCCAAAGAAAAAAGCACAAGAAATATATATAGAAGCAAAACACACACACATTTAAACACATAGGAATTCCAGAAAAACAAAACCTGAAGCCTCAATAGATACACAAAGGACTTGTAAGGTTTAAAGAAATGCTTTAACTCAACGTTATGAGACAAAGAACTTATAACTTTTTCAACTATGCTGTTGAGTTCATTTTGTGTTAGCCATCTACTGTCCAACATGAGAGTAGTTTATTTCACCAGGTGGTGGTGGCACACGCCTTTAATCCCAGCACTTGGGAGGCAGAGCCAGGAGGGATCTCTGTGAGTTCAAGGCTAGCCTGGTCTACAGAGCGAGATCCAGAGCAAGTACCAAAACTACACAGAGTAAACACTGTCAGAGAGAGAGAGAGAGAGAGAGAGAGAGAGAGAGAGAGAGAGAGAGAGAGAGAGAGAGAAAGAGAGAGAGAGAGAGATTAGTTTATTTCCCCAGTAAGCCTTCCTTGCAAGTGGTTTTCAACTGGATATAGTGTTTTGAGTTAGAGATAGGGGCATGTATTCACATTTCCTTTCCATTCTTGGACCCCATCTGGTGCAGCTTCCTGCAGGCTCTGAGCATGCTGCCTCCATCTCTGTGAGTTTGAGTATGCATCATTCAAACTGTGTTTCGAAGGTCTTGTTCCCTTCTTGTTCTCCATCCTTCTGGCTCTGGATGGGAGGAGTGGTGGGGAGGAACTGAGAAGATCAGGGACAGGCTAAACTGTACTCAGAATATATTCTATGAAAAAATCTATTTTCAATAAAAGGGGGAAAAAGTTTGGAGCAAAACCAAGCAAGAGAAATTTTAAATATTTAAAAGAAAGAAATTAAGTTAGACACTAAAGATGCAAAAACCTTCTATGCTGACAGAGTAATAGAATTGACATTACAAAGATGACCAGCTTACAAAAAGCAATGTATAGATTCAATGCAGTCCCAATCAAAATAGCCATGCCATTCTTCACAGAACTAGAAAAAATCTTCAAATTCATATGTAAACACAAAAGATCTGTACATCCAATATAATCCTAAGAAAAAAGAATGATGCTAGAAGCATACATAAAATAATAATAATAAAAGCAGTGTGGTGATCACACAGAAAGAGACATGTATATCAATGAAATAGAATAGAAAATTCATATCTAAGTTCACTCATCCACTGATTGCTTTTTGTTTGTTTGTTTGTTTGTTTTTTGAAAAGAACAAAAATACACATTGGAGAAAATACAGCATCCTCAACAAATAATGTTGGAAAACTGGATGATGTCTACATGTGTAAGAATTAAACTAGACCTTTATCTCTCACCTTCATTAAAAACTAACTCCAAATCAGCTTCTATACAGCAAAGAAAACAGTCAATTGAGTGAAAAAAAAACAGCTTACAGAATGAGGGAAATTTTTTCCCATGTACCCTTGGACAGAGAACTAATATTATTGAAAAATCACAAAAAAAGAAACAGAACATCAAGAAAACAAACAACCAAGTCAAAAGCAGGCTATAGATCTGAAGAAAGAGGTCTCAAAGAAAGGAAATACAAATAGCCAATAGATATTTTGAAAATGTTCAATCCTTAATTATCAAGGGA
Source organism: Peromyscus eremicus (assembly GCF_949786415.1). Taxonomy (NCBI): domain Eukaryota; kingdom Metazoa; phylum Chordata; class Mammalia; order Rodentia; family Cricetidae; genus Peromyscus; species Peromyscus eremicus. The sequence goes on along the minus strand of NC_081424.1, from coordinate 23,633,974 downwards.
ATGAAAATTAAAATTACTTTGAGTTTCTATCTCTCCCATTACAGAATGATTATTGTCAAGAAATCAAATGACAACCAAAGCTGGAGAAGGTGCGGAGAAGAACAATTACTCACTGTTTGTGGAAGTGTAAACTGGTGTATCCACTATGGAAATCAACATGGAGATTCCTCAGAAAACTAGAAATGAAACTATTTATGGTACAGCTATTCCGCTCCTGAGCGTATAACCAAAGGACTCTACTGCAAAGACAGATGCTCATCTGCATCCATTTTTTTTTTCTATTCACAGCAGCTAGGAAACGGAATCAGTCTAGATACCCATCAACTAATGAGCAGGCAAAGAAAATGTGGTACCTACACCATGAAGTTTTATTCAGCTGTACAGGAAAATGACGTCATGGAATTGGCAGGTAAATAGATGAAACAGTAAAACTTACACTGATTGAAGTAGCCCAGAGACACAAACACCACATTTCACTCTCACATGTAAATCCTAGCTTCAAATTTCTGATTTTGTTTATTCAACTTGAAGTTCCCCTAGAAACTAGGAAGCTAGAAAGAAGCCATTTTCAGGGGTCGGGGTGTGGGGGGAGATAGTAGAATAATGGTAATACGAAAGTAGAGAGGGAGAATACCAATCCTGGAAAGGTTTAAGCAACAAGAGGAATACTGCATAAGGGAGACCGGGGGTAGGGAGAGGGTTGACTACACCCAAAGATGTATGACGTAGTCATATAGGAAACTATTATCTTGTAAACCAATTAAAAGTACATTTTTTAAAAAACAAATTTGAAGGCACATGTCCCGCATGGCTGGCCAATGCTGCTCCTATAAGCTATAGTTTAATGAAATTAAATGAAATCCCAGTGTCGGGTTTGAAATCCTCTTTAGGAGTTCTTGGTCTGGGTGGCCCCCACAGAACCACAAAATAATTGAGAGTTGCTCCTGTTTCTCTGGCTTTTCCCACCAGAACTCAATAAGAGTCTATTGCTGAAGACACCACATACCTTGATTTTAAGAATTAAAGACACCAGATTGGCAATGAGGTGGAAGCTTCCCCTAGTGGCTAGCTTTCATAGCTCCAGAAGGTGCCATTCACGGTACCAGAAGAGAAAAGGCATCAACAGTCTTACATACAATGCCAACATGCAAGGTAAGATAAGCACTCTTGTGCACCGGTAACATGCATGACTGCTGAGGAGACAGGCAACCACTCACTCTCTGATTTGCTGTAAGGCTTTGTCCACTTGGGGGAATCCATGCCTGGTACCATAACCCTAGTCAAAAATCAACAGCTGGGAAGATAGGGTAGGGGTAGATGCCGTAGGCCCTAGGGATCTACTTAATTCTTTTTGCTTAGCTAAATTGACAGCATCAAACTACCTTCCAAATACTACTCCAAGTCCTGATTAGAGAAACCTCTCATTCCAACCAATAGTTGTGAATACACAGACTCAGAGACTCTCAGGGATCTGACAATAAGGTCAAGTGCACAGGCGTGAACAAGACATTTTTACCATCCACAATGTAACTGCCTTCACCATGGCCCAGGGAACATTGTGGAAGAAGGAAAAGGAAGAAAGTAAGAGCCAGAAGATGTGGAAGTATATCTTCTGAGAAGAACACAGCCATTGAACTCAGGTCGTTACAGCAGGTGCACTTGTTTGCACTAAATCACCCAAGAATGGGTCTGTCACCCAAGAGTGGGTCTGCCCACAGTTAGGGATCGATTGGGAGAGGGCTAAGGCATCCTGGCCTCTCACTGTTGAACTAGCTCCTAATTGATCTGGGAGGGATGGAGTCACCCTCAGTTGTGTGTCACTGGTGAACCAACCAGGCTCCAATAGTAGTTCCGTTACGATTATATAAACACATCTGGTTAAACTTGGTAAGTCACAAAACAAAACATAAGTACATAAATCTGAGAATGAGACTGAAAGGGATAAAAGAGAGTTGATAGAGATGGGGGGCATAAGAGAAGGTGGGAGGTAAGGGGAAAGAAAATTCATTATACACATGCTCATAATTGGCAAAAAAAAACATTAAAAAAGAATGATCTTAAGTTAGACTATTTACTTTTATAAAAAATAATCATCAAAAGATTATTCTCAACTATCTGGAATGTATCCAGGTTGCTATAGGCCTCAGTGTAAAAATTTTAAAAATATTCCTTTGAATATGTAAGATAATAAAACTAATCAAAATTATTACACTTGTTTATTTGTTTGGGGCAGAATGGGTACAGGTGTGCACGTGCTAGAGTTTATGTGGAGGTCAGAGAACAATCTTTGGAAGTCAGTTTTTTTCCTTCCACCCACAGGGTTCCAGGGGTCAAATTCAAATGTCAGGTTGAGTGGTAAGTGCCCTTGTGCCCTGACCCATCCTGCCAGTCCCTAAAATCAGAAAACTTTGTGGAGAGTTGAAAACTTCTAGAGCTTATGTTCCTTGGATCTGTGGAACGATGTGCCCAGCTGTTTTTGATACTACTCGTGGCTGTCCCACATTCACTCTAAACATAATGTTCCAATAGTGTTCTGAGCTGGAGCTTGTAAGCCTGCAGAAATGAGCAAGTTAGAGCAGAAAGGATATATTTTAGGTTAAAACTGGGCACCTTTTCAAAAAATCATTTTTAATTTCTGAAATTCACAATAAAACCATGTTAAAAAATTTAAATTCACAAAAGCCTAATCTGGATATTCCCTCATGAGGATGATTTATCCTTGCATTACCCATAAGAATCTCAAATATCATTGATATGAAAACATTATAAAATGTATTTTAAATCTGAAGTATGCTACAAGGGGGCAATGAATTTATATGTAGTGAAAAAATCAATCATGGACCCAGTAAGGATGAACCAAAAGACGATTTGTTTCAAAAAATATACTTGGAGCATGGTCCTTCAAAACTGTGTCAAAATCAAGAGATTTATACACTTCATTATTCCTAAGGGAGTAAAATAAGGCAAATCACAGCATAAAGAAGAAGTGACTCTGGATTGGAGAATTTTCAAGAGGAAATCTACCCTTTTAAAAGATACTCAATGTCTTACTCCAAAAAGGTAACTAAATGGTCTGATATAAATAAATCATTTTAATTTTTAAGTTTGAGAAAAGAAACATTAAAAGGTTCCAAGCTAACTGCATTCAGAGGGCAGGCCAAAAACACTCCTGACTTCCTCTGGCCTTCTGTTGTCAAACATGTCATATTCTCACCATTAGCAACTCAGCAGGCTCTTGCTTAACAGAACATTATTACACAGGCTCCTGCCACTGCCTGTAAAATACCATCCACAGAGACATAACCTCTACTTTTAAAAAAAAAATCATCTCTTCAGATATCTTCCCATCATTTTCTTTTTAAAATTACTTTCAGATGGTGTTTTTTTTTTATTGAAGACCACTAAAATGAAATGTTTCACATGTTCATATTTGGGGTGTAGACCCAAGATGAACGGCCACTGCTGTTCATCTCTTGTGTACTAGGAAAGAGTCATGAATAAAACCTAGCACACTATTGCAGCTCATGACTACCAACTGTGCTTCCCAAAATAGCATAAACCAAGGCTTGAATCAGTTGAAAGAAAGATGCAGAACACATAGTAAGAGGAAATCATGATTTTTAACAAAGGGCAGCATACCATGTAAACCATTGCTCTCAAAGGAAATTAAACCTTCCATAATATGTTTTTTAAAAAATCATTGACAACCATAGCTACTTCCTATTCACTGTGTAGTCAGAAAGTATTGAAGCCCTCTTGAAGTCCATCATTTGTAAAAATCAGTCTTCCTTACAGAGTGTAATATATCCCTCAATTCATAAGTTGGGATCATTTTTATTTAACTTAATGTCTTAATGTAAAACTTATGGCCATACAAAATACAAAAGTCAAAGTGGGGACTGTTATTTATTTCTCTAATCCCAGCTTCCCTTTGTGCACTGAAGAAGTTGCTGAATATCATTAAGTTTTCACTTCCTTTTTCAAAGTCAGAGATAATACCATTGACCTCATAGGACAGAACGTAAAAACGTGTAGCTTTGTGCCTACCACAGACTCCACAGTTAGGTTCTAACTTCTGTGATTCCTGCAGAAACTTTTTTCTTTTTGCATTCACTTAATCTACACTTGATGTTTGGACCTTTTGGGCATATAGTCTCAGTTTAACAAAAATTTTATAAGGATAAAAATGAAATAAATGAAGTGTAGCGCATTTAGCGGTGCTTGGCCTGTAACGAAAACAAGAAGAATGTTTACAATAATCTTTGCTGCTGAGACTGAACTCTTTCTTGTCCCACTTTTCTAGACAGTGTTTTAGTTTTTCCTCCACTCCTTCCTCCAGTATCCCTAATGTGAACGTCGAATTTGGTCTCCTGCTTTCCTCATGGGGTATCTCACAAGCTTCCACAGTCATGTGTTTGTACCTTTGGCCAAGATAGTAGGTAATGCCCTAATGATGGGCCCAGAGCCAGTGTCACTCCTGAGATACATCCCATCTTCCCAGTAGCTATGTAAACACCAGCACTTCGGTACCCTTTCAACTGAATTATTTCATATCAGTGGAACTCACTCTTGTGTCACCCAAACCAACTTTCCCTCTGGGATCGCCTGCATCAAGCACTTAATGAATAACACCTTGTTAAATTTCCTTTTGCCTCTACATTTACTCACCAAAACCCAATTCTTCCTTTCTCTATGTATTCATGTATCTTTGGTATCCAATGACTCCTTTCCACTAGAGCCCTATTTCCATTACCTAATATAGTAGCACCCTGCCTCTTTTTTATTTGACCTTCTTTCTTTCTCTTCTAGACAGCTTACCTACTCTCTTTTGTAAAATTGGTCTTCTTAACACCCGCATGTAACACTAATCACCCATAGCTCTTCCAAAAATCTCACTATGTCCTTAAAAAAATACTACTAAGTCTACCTTACAGACTCACATATAGCAAGCTCACTCCAGACACTTGAGATTTTATCACAAGAAATGTACCCCCAAAACACTGGTGTTTTTCTTTGCTCTTCCTTCTCTTCAGTCTATTGAGATGCCACTGCTTTTCGTTTTCCTTAAATTCTACCCTTCTCACCTCCAGCATGCTCTGCTATGTGAGCTTGTCTCCATCTATTTGAGACATTGGCGGCCTTCTCCACTACAAATCTATATCTCATAAGAAATCCCAGTTTGTCTTTGGACCTCAGATATCTAATCTTACCGTTGGAGCTGTGTTTTTCAATATGATACTACTTTCTGTCATCAGTACAGCAGCAACAGGCCCTGCACACTCAGTCCTCTCATATTCTAGGCAAAAATCAAATTATTTCCAGAGAATACAAAGTACACTGTTTATATCCCCCATACAGAAGAAAACAAGCTGCCATTATTTTGGTGTAAATATTTGGTTTATATCATTCACTTCAGGTTTCCCTCTCCCTCCAAAGGACAAAATGAAAAGATATCTAAATAGGAAAAAAGAGTTATATAATGTTGCTTAGTAGGGAAGAAAAATGAAACTTTGATTTTTTTTTTTAATTAAAGAAGTTAACTACAGGATGTGAATTCTGAAAGGTGCTTCTCAAAAGCACTCAAAGTGACCAAGTAAGCTTCTTTTTCTGCCTCTATTGCCAAGCAATTTTTTGTAGTTTCCCTCCTAGAGTCCAGAGCAGCCCTTCCTTCGGTGCAAAGACCAACTAAAATGGCAAATGGGTTGTGTCCTCTACTTTGGAGCCTTTTCAGTATCACAGGGGAAATACGCGCTAGCATCTCGGTATCACACGGAACAGCACAACAGCCGGTAATTTCCCTTTGTCACTAAATCAATCAGCCATTATTAAACCCTTCATTAAGGCTAGCCCAACCTCTCAGTTTTCATTAAACCACATTTTTCTAATGTTGAAAGCATTTCCTGCTAGAAAGGTGCTTGAGGATGAAACAAAGGCAAAGAATTGGCTTTATTGAAGCTGCAGCGTATCATTAGTGCTAAAGCTGATGAACCCATCTAGACGTTTTATATTACCATACATGATAATAATGATTAATGATTAATAATAATACTTCTATCTGGGTAATACTTAAGATTTTTCAAAGCAATTTCAAATATATTATTTTAATCTTGACGTAATAATGAAGTCTCAGCACAGGTTTGAGCCCACTATTTTGCAGAGGAGAATATGGGTCTCAGAGCATTTAAAGTTTTCTCAGAATCTTCATGGGAAGAAAGAGGGGAGCCTAAGTTAGAAGCCAGCGTCTTTCTGACACCTAACAAAGTTCTTTCCACTTCCTTTGGTGTCTTATACTTAGAACACGGTTTAATGAAGTTGATCTGCATTGTTGTGTCTTAATGGCATTTATGTGCGAGATGATAGGAGATCAGGAAGTCAATACAACATGGCACTTTCCCATTGAGTAAGGGATTTGGTAGAGGAAAACCAGTAGCACATTCAAAGGAGGCAGGATGGAAGTGGCTCGGTCTACAAGCCCTGGAAGAAATGGAAATTCTTGTTTTCGTCTGCTGGGCTTCTGTCTCCAAGCCCATATCAGCTGCCTCAGTCTTACTATCATTTGGTGCATGTAGGTAAGAACAGCAGAACCACCAAATGAGACAGCCACAGATAAAATTCCAGTCTATGGAGAATAAAATGGAAAAAAACCACCTGTAGCAACATAAAATAAAGCAGATTCATGCTGGAGAAAACAGAAGCACATCTGGAAGCCTAAGTTTCAGGACCAGCTACTCTAAGCAAATGTCACTTGCTACAAGCAGATTTTGCTTTCAGAACATTTCTTTCTCACCTTAGCCTTTTGTTCTCCTTTTTCTCTATAATCTGAAGTTTAAGCAAGATTTTTTTTAATCACAAATGAATTTTTTAAGTATTTGTAGTAGGTAGCCATTCCAGCTTTGATCTGGAAGTTCCAACCCCATTGAGGCTTCGGTAACTGTCACGCCTACAAGGTGGGGCCAAGGGAGGACCCTGAAGACCCGAGATCTGGATGCATGGGCTCTCTTGGTTCCTGGACCCTGGACACTGGAGGTAGACTGAGCAGAGTTCGCCAGAGAACACCACCGGACTGCGCCACACCTTTTCCAGACCCTGTAAACTATCCCTTTACTTGTAAGTTTATTTGTATCCCACAAAATAAACCTCCCTTTTAATTACGTGGAGTGGCCTTAATAATTTCACCAATAAGTATTAAGGCTGATTTATGTTGGCAACTATCTATACACAAAAGGAACTGACTAATCCACATACTAGTTAAAGGAAACCAGGGAAAGTTCATAAACTAGTGGATACAAGATGCAGAAGTGTTTTTGAATGGATGGATGGATGGGAACAATAAGAATAAATTTAATTAACTAGATAGGTGATTTTTTCCTACACAAACTGAGTAGTTCACAGCCCCCAGTTCTAACAGTAGTCTATAGTATCTTCATCAAATATTTGAGGCCCAACTGGTGGTTAGTTCTTTGGATTTTCACTTTTTGTTCCAGAAAAGCTCTATGTCCCTTAACATTACAAAGCAAATGCTATATGATTATACTTGTTCTTAATACTTACACATTTTTAGATAAAAAGCAAATAGCTGACAGAAATAATTTTTAAATCAAATTGAATGAAATATTAATAACTCACTTTGTTGCTTACTATCATAAGGACATAATAGATCAGAATAGATTTTCCTCGTTCTGTAAACACTGCTGGCTATAATAGTGAAATTATGTATCCATTCCAGGCAATGTTAAAGGAGCTCAGTCTTTGTTTTCCCAAATGGAAGGCATTCATTCATTTAATAAACAAAACCTGCCTGTGTACTATGTGTTGATACACCTTTCAATACTTCATGTGAGTCATCCTGTAGTAACTTAAGTCCTTTGCTACTCTTTAACTTTGTTTAAAGTTGCTTATTTGTAACATGGGAAGAGCCTGAATCAAACCTAGTCAGCATGCTAGCAAGGGTGGCGTCTCTTGTGTTTGCTGCTATTTTAGTATTATTTCACTAGTTGCTGAATAATTGGCCCAGTTTTAAGACACTGTCCTATTTTTTTTTTCAAGAATCTGTCACCTTACATTTCGCAAGACAGCTTTTTATACTACCTTCAGTTTTCCATGGTCTGTACCTTTGTTTGGCATCAGTTGCTGTTCCCAGAATGCTGTTGAGAGAACTTCTTTACAGTTATGGGAGTTCTTTCAGGACAGAAATCCCATGTAACGTCCATCAACCATTGCTAGCCTCAACCTAGTCAAAGCCCACCCATAACATCACACAGCAGTGCCTTCCAGCTGGTGAAGGTGCCTTGTCTGCACTACACTTGACAATAATGTCTCAGCTGAGAACATTCCAGTAATCTGCGAAAGGAAGTCTTTTAAAATCAGACCAAACCATTGAGCCTTCTTTTTTAAGGATTGCTATAAGCATGTTTTCCTACTTCTCTGGCTAATTGCCCAGGACTATTTCAATCTATACATACTCATTTTTGTTTTCCTTCAACTTACGTCTTTTAGAGGACTTTAAGGAAGAGCAAATCATTGCACCTGGCACTTAATCAAGCTGGTGTGCTCTGAGGCTGGTTTTTTTTTAAGTGTTAAGTGACTGAGCAACTTGCATTTTGTTGACCTCACTCTTTGGAAAAAAAGGAGCATGGTCATAAATTGAAGAGAAGCCACAAACAGCTGTCCATTTACATTGTTTCTTTTCTAAGAAAAAGCTATACAATACCAATAAATGTGCAAGACTAATAGACAAATTTTTGGAAAATTTAGAAGATCAAAGCCATATCTGAACAGTCTGCTGTCTACCACTTCCAGAACTTGAATACTGTATGCGATAGTCAATCATTGTGGCAAAACAAGAACAGGATGTTTAGCACACTCTGAATTACCACAATGATAAAAATTGTTTAAATTGTAGTTACATTTAATTGTTTTCTAACGACTGTAGGCTGGGTTCCAGATAAATGACTGTTTGGGATATAAAGAACAGCCCTGTAAGCTTGCTGCAATCTACAAAAGTATTAGTAGTAAGCTCATCGGCAATACACAAGTCAATTCCGAATATGTCATCTTCTATTTCATATGACAAAACTTCACTCATGAGTATCTCCAGTAACAGTTACTTCTCCATGCATGGAGTGCCCCCCTCTGTGTACATGTATGTGAGATGTACACTATACAGACACAAGTAGAGGTCAAAGCTACCAACTTTTGGTGCCAGGCCTCATCTTCCATCTTGTTTGAAACAGGGTATCTGTAGTTTTGCCACTGTGTACAACAAGCTGATCCATGAGTTTCCAAGGATTCTCCTGCATCATATTCTTACAAATAAGAGCCCTGGGATTGCAGAGGCACAGGCTGTGTGTCTAGCTTTTACATGGGTTCTAGAATTTGAACGTAAGTTACCTTGCTTTTGTGGCTAGTGCTCTTACCTACTGAGCCAACTCCACAGCTTTAATCTATGGAGTCCAACTTCTCAGATATTTGCTCTTATCATCTGAGACCTAGAATGCTTTCCCTTTCTATTCTAAGCTTCATTTCTTCAAGAAGCTATCTCCATGGACCAATGTCCCAGACTTTTGACAAAATCTGGTGAAGAAAATTGAATTTATCTACCAGTCCTAAGCAAGGCACTATCATCGCAGAAACACGTGAAGCGTGTGATATCTGGGGTCCAAGAACAACCAATGATGCAGTGTGACTATCAGATTGTTTATAATTTCCTTGTGTTTACTTCTATTTGCAAAAATCGTGTTAGACGATCTGAAAGAAAGGAGATAAATTTGTGTGAATCTTCCAAGGTATAGCCTGATCAATGAAACGCATGGCATCTAAACCTGTTCCAGTTCATAAAAAAAAAAATCACTTGGACATTTTAGGATTTTGAGTTGCATTAGATTTATTATAAAGTGGCTACACTGCAAGTATTATGCTTCACATAATCTTCTTGATGACTCCATGTCTCAGAAAGTTTTGAGAAATGGTTTAGTTCTTTATAGTAAGTCCAAACTAACTTGTGCTGTAACTCAGTAGAAAAAGTCACTCACTATTTTATTTATGCTTTCCTCTCACACTTAAAGGTTCAGTGTCCTGGGGAACATCGAAATTTTTCTTCCTTATACAGTACAGGAGAAAACTCATCACAGCTCAGTTCCCACTTAGAATTTTTGGTAAAAACTGTGAAACTTTTATTTCAACTCAGGTTCTTTCTGAGTCTCTCTACTTTCTAGTTCAAATGCTTCTGTTACCAGATTAACTTTCCATAGACTTGGCTTTTTTTTTTTATCAAAATCCATACATTTTCTTTTTACCTCTGTACTTGGGAAATTGTATATAAACCCTATCCTCTTAAATTATGTGGGTTGTGGATTTTTCTCAATGTCTGAAATTTCCCTGTTTAGTCATTTACAATCCCCTTGTTCTTTCCTTAAAACAACATTACTTTTTAAAAACAGTTGTTCAACTCAAGGGATGTGGTCAGAGCTAAGTTCAGACATGCAGGCTTATTGAACTCAGGTGCTTTGGGACTATCAAGACGACAGAAAGGGAAGTGTAAATACCTGAACCTCAGAGCAAGAGAGGGCTGGAGAATAGGAGAACGTGGCATGGGACATGGGCACCTAACAGAGCACTATTACCAAGGTATCATATAGAGAAGGTACCAGAGACTTCTGCAGGAGTCAAGTAAGATAAGCCACAGGACTTAGAACAGAAAGAGGAAATCCAGATTGAAATGACCTGAGGAGGCTCAGGCACTGTGAGAGACAGCTTCCCTTCCATGTTAAGGCAGAGATCAGAGCACTGTTTAATCATATATCCTGAAGATGAAGGCTTCTAGAGAATGCCAAGATTTAGAACAGTTTATCTGTGTCCCTGTCCATCAGTATGTGTTGATTTGAAACTTGGTATAGGTAAGAAAAGAAAATGAACTATTTTATTTTATGAGCAAAGAAGGAGAAAAATATCTGAAATTTAGATAATCCCTAAACCAGGTTCATCTTTTTCCTGTTGATGCCTTCTAGACGAGGTATAGATCCTGACAGTACATGTCCATAAAATGTGGCTTCTCATTTTAATTTTAACTGCACAAGCATTTATTATTACTTATCATCTTGTATTGGCTTATTGAAAATAATTCTACATGCCAATCAATAAATTCTCTCCCACTATAGATTTTCAGGGAGAGTTTTGATGATTAATAGCCTGTCTTTTTTATTAATGCATACAATAAGCAACTAAAACACATTCTCTTTCCTATAGTCAAAATAACTCTTCCTACACACGTGAGAACTGCAAGTAACATTCACTTTGGTATGATTTATAAAGTGTGAATAATATTTGTTCACTTACAGAAAAAAACAATAGAGTGTGTGTGTGTGTGTGTGTGTGTGTGTGTGAAACCTGCCTCTCAAGACTTCAAACAGATTCAAGACATATTTAAATATAAAATGTCTCCATACTTTCAATATAGCATAACACCATAGCTCAATGAATATATTTCTAATCTAGCTGATATAAGGAATATGAGATTCTGTGTCAATTTAATTTTTACATTTTGATAGACACAAATGGTTTGCATAATTCTATGGTGAACTTCTTACATCAAAAGAAAAAAAAAACACTCACAGAAAACATGTAGTCAATGACTGGAACTGCATAATCCTTTGAAGTTTCCTACCCGAACTCCGCACCCCAAAAAAAATTAATATAAGAGTCATAGGATTCACCAAAGCAAGGGGACTTCATCCCATCCTGTAGCTAATCCTGTCTGTGAGTTCCTAACACAGTTAATAACAGTCTTTATATTTACTAGATATAATATATATATATATATAACAGTTAATCTTTATATTTACTAGAAAAAAATCAGTAGAACCTTTCGACCTAGAATTGCAGGAAAATATGACCAATTAAAAGGGAAAATCTATTAAAATATTCATTTACATTTTAACATACTATTAATACTCTCAGAAGTCTGTTGAGGAATCTGTTCAAGTTATTGGATCTCTCTTTAACTGCAGAAATCATTTACATTGCTCCAGAAATAGTTTAAACTAACCAAATGCATCCAAAGACACCATTCACAGAACTAAAGACACCAAATGCCTTAACAACTGGTTTCATAAATGCTATGAAATATGTCTAACTTTGTATTTGATGGAAACTACCTTACCCAAGAGCCTTTTGTAATTTTTATGTCTTTCCATCTGAGAAAAATAGTTGTGAAGAACATAGAAACGTCACTGTCAGCATTTTTCTACAGTAAAGTAGAGGAAGTAAGAGTATTATTTCTCTTCTACTAAACAGCACCTGAGCTCATAGTCTACCAGCTGATGGAGCTTAAAGTTTCCCACTTCAAAAAGACGAGCAATCGCATCAGACAGGAAGCATGCCCTTCAGATTAGAGACAGGTGTAGAACACAAACACCAGTCAGCCTTTATTTTCAGTGTCACTAAGCATGCTCAGCGACAGAAGAGGGTACAACTCTTCCTTCTCATTGAAGTGACACCTATCATATTACGCCTTCATCTACACATCACCAAGCAGAAAAATTCCCAAGCAATAAAACTGCCTGTTCTTGGCTAAGCACCAGGCTATTTGGGGGAGATAAAATGTCAGTAAGAGGGAGAGAGAAAGACGATAATGACAATGATGATGAGGAGCTGACTTTAAGAATTTCTTGAGGATGAAGAAGGAAAAAGTTGTCTCTATTCTCCCCCCCCTTTCTCCACATTATTAAACATGAGGATTTAGAAGCCCAAAATTTTTAGAAGTTTTATTTAGCAGTTTTGTGATTTAGTTCTCAGCATCATAATATGGGTTGGGAGCACGTAAAGCTACAGAAGAAACTATGTCAGAGAAGGAAGTTTTAAAAAGTAAAAATACAATTTCTTCCCAGGGAGCAGACCCATAGCTCATTTCTCAGGCCCGTGTCCCCTTCACCTCCATCCAAATAACCAAAAGCATCGGAACTGCAACATCCCAAAACTCCTCGGAGTAAACTCTAAAAAACTGAGGGGTCAAAAGATCATAAGTAAAATTTTAGATTTTACCTGCTCTGGTCCCAGTTGGCAGCAAAAAGAACTAGAATCTTCCTCCCATAGTGGTCCAGATTGGCCAGGCCCCCAGGAAAGCCATCCTTCAGTGCCTGCTTGATGCCAGGGTCAGTAGCCTTGAAGCTTTTGAACATATCCAGGTTCTGTTGCCGATACTCAAAGTATTGGGCCAAGAGGCGGAAAGCCTCGAAGTGATGAAACTTCCGGGCCCGCAAGAAGCGTAAGATGAAAGCGTCATCCGTGCGCAGAAAGCCAATGTCTGGCCTAGTGATGACCATGTCCCTCACCTCCTGGATGTCCTGGTGCAGAGTGTCTGGGTTCTCATTGAGTTCCAGGCGAGCTTTCTCCAGGGTCTCAGGGGAGAGACCAGCTTGCAAATGAGTCATTGTTACCTTGTGCCCAAGCTGTCCACCCTGAAGCTCTCCTTTGGTGTCCAACAACACACCTGGCCCTTGCTACCTCCACACCACACTCAGGCCCCCAGTCCTCCTAGCGGCTGTCTGCTGCTTCTCCTGTACAGGAAATGGTTCCTCTTCACGTTCAGTCAAGTACCCTGTTGCTCCTGCTTTTCCCCCCACAGCTTTTCTGGAGAGTATCTAAACTTCTAACCCCAGCCCCCCTAAAAAACAACGCCTCCCATTAAAAGTGGGCCTCTGGGCAGGCCCTAAAAGCCTGCCTCTTGCCCTTTATCTCTCTGAATAAAAGAAAAAAGAAAGAAAAAAAGAATGAAACCCTAATTCCACTTAGCATGGGCGCTTCGGGTCTTGGTTCTGTCTTCTTCTCTTGTCTTGTAAGACGCAAGGAAAACAAACCCCAGGCACATCTCAGCCCCAGCACCGGGTTGCTGCTGCGGTCCCCGCTGAAGGATGTGCCTGCCACGGATAAAGAGGGGGAATTCTGATTAATAATAAGGTGGCTCTTCAGCGCTGAGCTCCAGGGCGGGGAGGGAGAGTCTTTGACAGAAAGAAAAGGAGAGAAGGGAAGGGAAGGGAGCTCGTTTCTCCCTCTGCTTATTCAAAGATGCTATTTTTACAGGACATCTTGGGGCGATTTTTACTTTAGGTTATTGTGATCCAATTAGGGGAGACTGCAGAAAGCGTGCACCCTTCCCTCCAGCCCTCTTCCACACACCGTGATCTCATGAGGCTCCAGCTGGGTTTTGGGTACCGTTGACACGGGCGTGGGCTCCCCCACCCCCGCCCCAACTTCTGCCTAGTCTATCTCTTTATTTCAGGGCACTTGCCAAGGGAGTGGAGGGTGAGGATAAGGACGGGAGGAGACCTCTCTGGGAGCACACACGTCAAAACCAGGGTGGGTGCGGGGAGTTGTAGAGAATGAAATAGAAATGTCTCTATCTTTGCTAACCCCCACCCCCCACCCCCCGCCGTCGCCCCACCGCCCCCAAAGCCAGAAGGAAGAAAGAGCAGCCAGCTCCTACCAGCAAACCGGAGGCGGGGACACTAAGCAATGCGGCACTCCCCAGCATCCATCAGCACTGGCTTCCGCGGAGGTGGTGGCGGTGGCGGGGGTGATGCCAGCATCAACTCCTCTCCGAGGGATGGAGCAAGCAGAGAGAGCCGGTGGCTGCGACCCGGCTGAGGATTCGCCAGGGAGCAGCAGCCCTCAGCCACCTCATCCAAGGACAGCCCGCCGCCCCTGTCAGCAGGAAGGGTGGGGACCCGCTGAGCTAGGACCACTGCTGTCCCAGGTCCTCGCCCGGCCCAGCCATTTTCGCCTTCGGGAAAGGAAGGAGGGAGAGGACGGGGAACGCCGCCGGGACCAGGCAGGCCACAAGGGCTGCGGCCGCCTTTACCTTTGTGCGCCCAAGCGGTGGCACGGCGCGGCCGGCACCAGCTGTCCCCGTGCGCTCCGAGCCGCTGGGTCCCGCGCGTCCCTGGGGCTGCTGCTGCCACTCCTGTGCCGGCTGCTGCTAAAAGAGGACTCGGCTCAGCCCAACTCCTGATTATCCCAGCACAGAGCTCGAGGCGACGTAAGCGCTCGCGCACGCACTCCGCTCCTCTCCCTGCCTCTGAGGGATAGGACCGCAATTTGGGAGGCATTCAAATATCTATCCCGAGCCTTAAGTTTAGCCTGTTCCAGGTCCCCAGGTCCCAGCCGGGGCGGGCTTCTACTGCCTCCCAGCCTCCCCCACCCCCCTCGCTCACCCTTTGTGTGCATGACCCCGGAGTGTCCTGTAGAGTAGCCTTTGCTCTTGCTCAGTAACTGAGGCTGACAAACCTTTTCTGGTTCCTGTAGGGAGTGATTTTTGATGCGAAAGGAGGACGGAAACATTTTGCAATTTCTGCTTTTGTTGTACACCGAGCTGTTTAATTTTAAGGAAGACCACAGAGGTTTCAACATATTGCTGGTGTTTGCTCCCCTGGGGGAACTTACACGGATTTGTTTTCCGCAGTAAACTCTCCCTACTAAATTCCTGTTGAGGATGAAGATGGCAATCAGGGCAAAAATCAACAATATCCATAAGAATCACAATTGTTAAAGGATAGAGGTGGGGGTGGAGGAGACTCCTAATACACTGTATTTTCAGTGACTTCTAGAGACACGCTTTTCCCCTTACGATGCATCTTTATGCTGGAATCATCATAAATAAAGAGACCCCTTGGTGCCTGGAAACATATTTTAAAAAGAAGAAGAAGAAAAGTTTTCAATTTTCAAAGCACAGTGTGCATTTCTCAAACTGTAAGAAAGGGTCCTGAGTTCAAAACCCCCCCATGCGGCAACTCTTTACTGCACTCCAGTTTGGGGTAATGTTCTACATTCTGTGGATAGGAGGTGGCCTGAAGCTGCCACACTTTAAGACTGTTATACTCTCAAATTATACAACGTTACTTTTGTTTTCTTGAGTATGGAATTGATAAAAAGAAAGGAGTATGGTATGGCACACTACACCATTTGTTAATTAAACTCATGTGAAATAACTGAGAGACCAGAAACATGGAATAAACCATACACACATAGCCATTGGTTTACATTTTAAATGCGAGAGATGAGAAATTAGTCATATAAATAGATATGTGTGTGCTTATGCATGTATCTGGTGTGTGTATGTGTCTGTGGTATATATGTTACATGTACACTGTACATCCCTTGGGATTCATGGGAAATTGATTCCCAGATCCTGTGGCTAACAAACTCTGCAGAGGCTTACATATATAAAGTGCAAGAGTATTTGTCTGTATTCTACACATTTCTTCCATGCACTTTCAAACATCTCTGTATTACTGGTGTTAATGAACACAGTGCAAAAGCTGTGTAAATAAAGTTTTCATACTGAATTCTTTAGGAAACAATGATGAAAAGGAATGTCTATATATGTTTAGTAAGGAAGAAAATTGTTTGTGCAAGTATTTGAAGTCTCGTTTGAAGTCTCGTTTGTTGAATCCACGGATAGAGAACCCATGGATATGAATATTTTTAACGAATCCACGTAAATTTGCTTTACCAATATTTAAGAGTTGGAAGAAATTCCTGCCTCATATCAACTTACAAACAAGTTTTAGCTATCACCATCATTGAGAATGAATTTTCTACAACTCTCTGGTGTTTCTGTATGTCTTACAAAAAAAAAAAGATATTAAGTTTCTGTTTTCCAGACTAACTCTTCAAAGATGTTTATATATCAGTAACCTTGGAGGGGCCTTGAAAGATGGAGACAATAGTACCTCCATCTGCAATAAAGGTAAGTCTATATATAGCCACAGGACTATAATATCTCTGTATTGAGCAAAAGGCAAGCAAGCTTGTGTAAATGCTCTAAACTTAGAGATACAGTACTCAGAAAGTGCCTCCTAGATGTACAAGTATCACCTGACTCTCTTTTCTTAACTCTATAGGAATGAAGCTCAGGACAAAATGCCTCACACATAGATACTCATGCTGTCTGCTGGCTTGATAATCCAGGAGTTTTCATCATATCTGCTACCAGCATCCCTAAACTATAGACAGTTCACTTGTTACCTTAAAAGAATTAGGATTTCTTGATATATTTTAAAAACCGCCTAATATCTTTCCCTAAAATGGAACTGTTTGACTAGATTGGACAGATAGACAGACAGATAAATAGATATATGATAGATAAATTAGATAGATTATTAATCGATGATAGATAGATAGATAGATAGATAGATAGATAGATAGATAGATAGATAGATAGATAGATAGATTTTATTGCTATTGTTGTTACTTTGGAGTTCCAAAGCTCGGAACCACAACCTTTGAGCATGCTACCAACCACTCTCCCTACCATTGAGACATAGCTCAAGACTCTTTTCATGGTATTTTTTATTATTTAAAACAAATTTTAAGTTTAAATATATTTTGAGCATATTCTTTCCTCCCCCCTAAGTCTTTCCAGATCTTTCCTCCCATTCATGTTTCTTCTCAAGAACAAAAACCCAATACAAGAACAAAACCCCAAAACCAATAAAACAGAGTAAAACCACACTCAAAAAGGAAAAATTAAAACAAAACACCAAACTGTAATGAAATAAAAGCACACACACACACCACACACACACACACCAAAAAAAACACAAAAAACAAAAAACTGTGGAGTCCATTATATGTTGATCAACCACTCCTGAGCATGAGGCCTATTCTGAAGTGGTTGATCTACCCAGTGTCACTCTACTGGAGAAAAATGGTTTTCCCTCTCCCAAAAGGTACAAATGACAGTTCGGTTGTTAACCTTTACCCCAGTAGTTAGATTTTCATTCATTCATTCATTCATGTTTTTCAAATAACACAAAATAATATACATTAAGATAAAACAAGAGCTATCACATAAAAGTTGGACAAGACAATCCAACAGAAGGAAAAGAGCTAAAAAGAAGGAATAAGAATCAGAAACCCACTTGTTCCCAACTCAGGAATCCCATAAAAACACTACACTGGAATTCATAATATATATGCAGAGGACCTGCTGCATATCCATGCAGGCCCTGAACATGCAGCAATTGGGTCAGTTTGTGGAGAGCAACCTACACAGTTTTGGCAACAGCTGGGTTGTTTGGGGGTTAGAACCTCTTCAGCCAACAACTTAATTAGATGTAACTCCCACCTCATCCATCCATCCATCCATCCATAATTATCTATTCTACTTCAGTTTTCTAACATATCTGTCTAGTCCGGTTAGTCCTTTACTCTTTATCTACCTGGTTTATCTACCTTCTCTAATTCTATGGCTTATAGCTTGGTTATCACTAAGTTTCCAGCTACTATCCACGAAAAAGCAAATGCATACCATATTCATCTTTCTAAGTCTGGGTTACCTCACTCAGGATGATTTTTCTGTTTCCATCCATTTGCCTGAAAATTTCACGGTGTCGGTTTTTTTTAATGGCTGAGTAATAGTGCATTGTGTAAATGTAAATGTAAACACATTTTCTTTATCCATTCTTCTGTTGATAGACATCTAGGTTTTGTTTCCAATTTCTGGTCATTACAAATAGAGCAGTAGTGAACATGGTTGAGCAAGTACCTCTCTGATAGGATGAAGCTTCCTTGGGGTACATGCCCAAGAATGGTATAGCTGGATCTTGAGGTTGATCAATTCCCATCTTCCTAAGGAACTGCCACACTGATTTCCATAATGCCTGTACAAGATTATTCTCCCACCAGCAACGGATGAGTGTTCCTCTTACTCCACATCCTCCCCAGCATGAACTGTCACTTGCCTAATTGATCTTAGCCATTCTGACAGGTATAAGATGAAATCTCAAAGAGGCCTGGATTTGCATTTTCCACTCTTTGTCTTGACTCTTCCTTCTCTGGTAGTGTTTTATTGATTATCGGAACGGTAGATTTTTTTTTTTTTTTTTTTTTTTTTTTTTTTGGTTTTTCGAGACAGGGTTTCTCTGTGTAGCTTTGCGCCTTTCCTGGAACTCACTTGGTAGCCCAGGCTGGCCTCGAACTCACAGAGATCCGCCTGGCTCTGCCTCCCGAGTGCTGGGATTAAAGGCGTGCGCCACCACCGCCCGGCGGAACGGTAGATTTTTAATGTAGTTTCAATTTCCCCTTATTAAGGACTTTCTAGGTCCTCTGAAAAGGTCCCTATTGTTGCTTCATTTTTCTCCAATACACTTACAAGTTTTATCCTTCCTTTTCACATGTAGAATTCCAGTCCACTTGGCAATGTGGGTAGTAGAATGACATGAGAGAGGCATGAAGTGATTTTTTTTCTATAGAGTATCCAATTGATTCTGCATCATGTACAGACATTATGTATTGAGAAAACTATCTTTCCACTGTCCTATGGGAAATATGACACCCATTTTCACAAAATAACTGTTCATATATGCTTAGATTTTAATTCAATACAAAATATAAACCCTGCAGCCTTTTATATACTCAGCATTCCTCGATGGTTGTCATAGTTGGGCCCCCGGTAATGTCTGGGAACTTGGTCAAAACACAAATTCCAATGCAAAAAAAATTGCAAAAATCTTAAACTGAAGAGAAAACCCTTATAAGACACAGGAGCTTGCAAAGTTTGGGGACCAGCCCTTTGAATGATTTTGAAATCAATATTCATACTTATCTCATACTTCTCATTGTTCCTCCCAGATCTCTGAGTTTCAGTATAGAATTTCTTATTTTAATTTTTATCTAAAGAACACCTTCTAACACATTCTTCAGTACTTGCTTGTGTACCTAAACCACCTCATTTTACATTTATTTTCCAACAGTATTGTGATAACAGTTGGATTCTAGATAGATGACAATTTTCTTTAAATATATTAAATATTTTTTCATTTTTCCTGGATTCTCTTATTTCTGTTGTAAACTGACAACATTTTCACTGTTCTTTTGAAAGAAATCTCTATTTTTCTCTAACTGATTCTATTTTGTCTAGTTATATTTAAGTTTCAGTCATTTTACACTAATTTTTATTACTATTCTTTTAATCTTACACAACTTTCTACTTTTCAAAAATTCAGTTTGGAGTACTGGAGCCTTTGCCTCCATCCCAAGAACTCCCAACCTCTGCAAGTGACATAAGCCTTGCTGTCTTCAAGTATTCTTTATGCGCCATTTTTTCTATGCATCTGGAATTCCAGTTATATGTATATTATATCTTTTTTATGACAGAGTCTCACTGTCTAACCCTGGCTGGCTTGGGATTCCCTATATAGATAGACCAGGTTATCTTCAGTTTCACAATGATTCACTTGCCTCTGCCTCCCAGTGCTGTATTGAAAGGGTAAGTTACCATGCTTTCTTTTTATATATCATTTTTTCTTCCCACCTCTTAGTTTATTTATAATCATCCCTGAATGTGTTAAATTCCTTCTAATTTATTTCATTTTCTAATCTCTCTTCACTCTCACTTCACTGAATTCTTCAATAAAATCATCATGTTTACTCTTTCAAGAATTTCTTCTGACTATGTACAAGGGCATATACATAGGGATATGTCAGTAATATTGTGGACATTGATCCCAATTTTTCAATCTCTTCATATACAATAAAAAGTAATTTTAATATCTTTAATAGCTACAATGTCTGAAGAAATATTGCTGTATCATTTATAATTTTGTATATATACTACATTCTCTCCTTGTGTGTCTATCCATTATTTTATTATAGTTGTGTGTCATTTAGCCACAGAGATAATTTCTGATAAGTGTGTTGTAAGGTGGTGCCATCATGTATCAACATAATATACAGATTTTGACAACACATAATACTACACATGCTGTCTGCATAGCATAGCTTATTGACTATAGCCACAAACATATTACTACACTGAATACTATGGCCAAGTGTAACACAACAGCATACATCTGTGTGTGTGTGTGTGTGTGTGTGTGTGTGTGTGTGTACACATAGAAAAGGCATGTAAAATATTCAGAAGTTTAAAATTGTTATTAAATTAAATTATTATACCTGTAAAATTATGTGATATTACGAACTGAGATCCTGAAAGGTCCTCTGGTAATTGAGTGAGCAAGGTAAAAGTTCAGGCCTAGGCTATCACTGCACTACTGAAGACTCGAACGTTGTACATAGATGACATTTCCTTTATCACAAGCCATTTTTCCCTTCAGTAGTTTAACCTTGGTCTACTGCAACATTATTTTATAAACTTTTTAATTTAGAAAAACATTTGAACTTTTATCATAAAGATGCCCATCAGTGGACCTGAAGGCAGACATATGTCAATTTTATCTGCCTTGAACTTGCACTTCCCAAGTCTAGAACAGTGAGAAATGGGTTTCTACTGTTAATAAACTCCATGACTCAGTGTGTTTGTTATAGTAGCCCAAAGGATTTAAAAGATTTCTCAAATATTTTATTTCTAATACACTTCTCATGGTGTGCCCTTGACTCTAAACCGTCTTCTTGACCTTCTAAAATATTGAATAACAAATACTGGTTATCTTCTAAAGCATGTAGCTGCATTTTCTACAACTATGACTGTGCTCTTATCCAAAAGTGGTGACAAGTGCTGATCCACTTCCTATGCTCTTCCTTTGTTTCTATTTCTTTCTGACCAATATGCTCAGGTGGGTTTTATTTTAACTTTTGTCACTTCTAAACATCCTAAGTTGATGGATTGACCACCAAATCACCTAAAATTAGTCTTTTAAAAGAGATTATAGAATAAATACATTTCTAATTTGTATTACTGATAGACATTTCAATGTCAGAGATCATGAGGCTACACCCTGTATCTTTATACATGTGTAACTAAGGGAAATACAGAAAGTGTTGCAGCATAAGGAAGCAAGGACTCACAAGCAGCCAAAAACGCAACAGCAGCAACAACAAAACACAAGCCTGCACCTATTTCTAAGTTTTTTTCTGCAGTATGTATTTTTCCAATACTCCATGTCTAAATTTCACGCATGGACAAGTGATAACCAATCCCAAAAATGACAGAGAAAAGTTTGCAGCCTTAACGTTTACTTAAAATTTTTAAATTGAGTATTTTTATTAAACTTTTTGTTTTAAGATAATTGTAGATTCACATTAAGTTTTAGGGAATAATACAAAACATATCAGGTATTCTCCACCCCCGTTTCCCCAGAGGTCATGTCTTAGAAACATACCCTAATATGAGAGAGCACTAAATATACTGAAATGGTAAATTGGAGACCTTTCCTGTCAGTTCATTATCTTCACTGGAGTTGAAGACACTGCTGACAAATTTTTGTTTCATCTCAGTGCTGTGACCAATCACATCACACCTTCACAGCAGCTGGTAATGGGAAATTGATCCAGTTTCCCGCCTTGTGATGCCGAGTCTTCCCACGAAGACCAGAAGATGTAGTGGTGGCTAGAGCACTTTTCTTTCCTTCTGAGATGTTAATGTAGTTATGAAAGTTATAATATTAAATCTTGTTGATTTCAGAAGTTTTAAATTAGCACATACCATTTACAGATATTTTGTTTCATGGATCTGTTACCTTTCATCATTTTTTATTCATTTTATCATATCAAATTTCACTTTTATAAAGTTCTCTTAAGAAGACAAATTAAGTTTTGGGGTTTTTTTTTTGCTTGAATCATTTATGTTCATATGTCAATATTTCCAACATACATAGTTATACAGGTGAAATTAACTAAACATTTGAAAGGGAGTATATGTCCACAAGCATGTGCACATTTGCATGTAGAGAGTAGAATTGAAGGAATGCACACATAAGCTTCAAGTATTCTAAACAAGCCAGCAACACTGAGTTTCCTCCATTCGCAACTTGGAAAAATCAGTACTAAGCCTGCTGAAATGAGTATGTCTTAAACATAGAGAAAACTACTATTTTGCTGAACTTGCCAGATTTGACATTTCTTAAGTGAGGACCACAGATATGCCTGTGACTGTCACCCTGTTAGTGATATCTTGTCAGTAGAAGAGAGCAAATTCAATTCTGCCTCATTGCTCATGTTTTGAAGCATATAATCTCAGTTGTAACATATTTTCATACCAACTGTTCAAATTCAAATTTCTTTCATTTTCTCAGAAGAGATTCTGTTCTCAAAAACATCAGCAATTTTATTGTTGCATCATATAAGTTAGTAATCTCCTAACAGGACCCAAATTGCTCAGTGGGACATTATTTGGTAAACTTCACGAGTGGCTGAAATTAATTTTCCACCACAAGAACATGAAAACCGTATGTACTTTTGCCCTGTCTTATAGCCTTCATTATTAACTTATGTTACTCAAAAATGTCACCAGAGAATGAGAGGGAATAACAAAAAGTAAAATTCAAGAAAGAAAAAAAAAACCTTCACACCAGCCAGGAAAGCCAGCCAGGGCAATAGGTAGGCAATCTTCAGAACTACTATTTCCTCTCCTCAAAATCCAATTCCTCAGTGTCATCCTGAACTCTGTAGCCAACCACCTGCTGCAGCCTCCTTTTCCTTTCTGGCCCCCTCTCTTGCAGATCACAGAGATCTTCTCCTACAGCCTCCCTCACCACCCATGATAAAACCAAATTTAAGCAGTGTTTATCTGCATATCCAGAACCATAGAAGGCAATAGAAGGAAAACTCCAACCAGGAGATGCTACCTGCCCCCAAGAAAACACAAGGAACAAATAATATCAGACCAGCATATCGAAGTAAGGAACACACACACACACACACACACACACACCAAAATAACAGGAATTAACAAACACTGCTCATTAATAACTTTCAACACCTCTCTGTCTCAATTCCCTAACAAAAAGACTCAGGCTAACAGATTGGATATAAAACAGGATTCATCTTTCTACTGCATCCAAGAAACACACATCAAGGATAGACATCATCTCAAGATAACAGCATGGAAAAAATATTCCAAGAAAATTGAACTATGAAGCTAGGCAATGTAGCCATTTCGATATGTGACAAAATAAACTTCAAACTAAAACACACCAAAATAGGGAGGATCCCTCTACAATCATCAACTGAAATATTTTAAAGAAGACGGTGAAATTCTAAACATCTATACACCAAACACAAGGACACCCTAGTTAATAAAAGAAACACTACCACAGCTAAAATCACATACTGACCCTCAAACATGATTATGGATGCTTCAACACCCCATTCTTGCCAATGAACAGGTCATCCAGACAAAACCAAACAGGAAAATGATACAGATAAATGACATCATAAACCAAATACGATACGCCTAACAGATATTTTCAGAATGTTTCAAACACAAAAGAATACATTTTGCTCTAAGGACCTCATAGAACTTTCTGCAAAATTGACCATGTATATGGACACAAAGCAAATCCCAAAATATACAATAAAATTAAAATACACATCTTATCTGATCATCATAGATTAAAGCTGGATATCAACAAAAATAGAAACAACAGAAAGCTTGCAAACTCATGGAAACTGAACAATTCATTACTGGATGAAAAATGGGTGAAGATAGAAATTAAGAAAGAAATAAAAAGTTTTAGAATTGAAAGAAAATGAAAATTCAACATATCCAAACTTACGGGACATAGTGAAGGTGGTTCTAAAAGGCAAGTCTATACCAACAGATGCCCACATTTAAAGAGAGAGAAAGGGGGGATCGTATATGACTGACTCAACAGCACACCCGAAAGCTCTGACAAAAAAAAAAAAAAGAATGAGATTCAAAAGGAGTAGACAGCAAGAAAGGATGCACCCAAGGCTGAAATCAATAAAATAGAAACAAAAAACAGTACAAAGAATCAATGAAACAAAGAGTTGGTTCTTCGGGAATATCAATAATATTGACAAAACCTTATCCAAATTAACTAAAAGGCAAGAAAGAATATCCAAATTAACAAATTCAGAAATGAAAAGGGCGCCATAACAACAGACACTGAGGAAATCCAGAGACTTACACTCCAGCAAATTAGAAAAGCTCAAATAAATGAATAATTTTCTAGATATATACCACCTACTAAAGTTAAATCAAGATTAGATAAGGAATTTAAACAGACCTATAAACCCTAGTAAAATAGAAGTAATAAATAAAAGTATTCCAACAAAAAAATTCCCAGGGCCAGATGGTTTTAGCACAGAATTCTACCAGACTTTCAAAGAAGAATTAATGCCAACACTCTACAAATTATTCCACAAAATAGAAACAGAAGGAACATTTCCCAGTTCTTTTTATAAGGCAACAGTTACTCCGATACCTAAACTGCTTAAAGATCCATCAAAGAGAATTTCAGATTAATTTCTCCTAGAAACATGGATATAAAAATTCTCAATAAAATACTTTCAATCCAAATACAAGAATACGTCAAAAAAAAATTGTCCACCATTATCAAAGAGTTGTTGTCCCAGAGATGCAGGGATGGTTCAATATATGAAAATCAATAAATGTAATCTACCATATAAGCAAACTGAAAGAAAATAAAATGCATAATCATCTCATTAGATGCAGAAAGGGCCTTTGACAAATCTAAAACCATTTCATGATAAAAGTCCTGGAGAAATTAGGGATACACAAGGGACATCTCTCACTATAATAAAAGTAGCTTATAACAAGGCCATAGCCAACATCAACTTTAATGGAGAGAAACTCAAAGCAATTACACTAAAATCACAAACAAGACAAGGTTGTTCACTCTCTCCACATCTATTCAGTATAGTAGTTGAAGTTTTAGCTATAGTAATGAGACAATTGAAGAAAATCAAGAGGCTACAGATTGGAAAGGAAGACGTCAAAGTATTGCCATTTGCAGATGATATAATAGTATATATATAACTGACCCTAAAAATTCCACTAGGAAATTGGTACAGCTGATAAACACTTTCAGCAAAGTAGTTGGATACAAAATTAACTCACAAAAACCACTATCCCTCCTATATATAAATGACAAACTGACTGAGAAAGGAACCAGAGAAACCACACCTTTCATAATAGCCTTAAAATATCCTGGGGTAACACTAACCAAGCAAATGAGAGGCTTGTGTGATTAAAAACTTCAATCCTTTGAAGAAAGAAATTGAAGAAGATATGCAAAGATGGAAAGATCTCCCATGTCCATGGATCAGTAGGATTAACCTAGCAAAAATGGCCATCCTACCAAAAGCAATCTACATATTGAATATAATCTCCATCAAAATTCTGACACAATTCCTCACAGCACTTGGAAGAACAATTTTCAGCTTCACATGGAAACACACACACACACACACAAAAAAAAAAAAAAAAAAAAAAAAAAAAAACTAGGATCATGAAAACATTCCTAATTGATCAAATAACAGCTGGAGGTATTCCCATCCCCTATCTTAAATTATACTACAGAGCTATAGTAATAAAAACAGCATGATAGTGGCACAAAAACAGACTGGTTGACCAATGAGATTGAACTGAAGATCTAGCTATAAGTTCACACACATATGGACACCTAATTTTTAATAGAGAAGCCAAATACACACTAGAAAAAAGTCAGCATCTTCAACAAACAGTGCTGACCAAATTGCTTGGCTGCTTGTAAAAAAAAGAAAAAAATGTAATAGAGCTGTACTTATTACCCTGCACAACACTCAACTCCAAATGGATCAAAGACCTCAACATAAGGCCAGATACACTGAATTTTGTAGAGAGAAAGTGGGGGATAATTCGAACTCATAGGCATAGAAAAGGAGTTTCTGAAAATACCATTTGCACAGGTGTTAAGATCAACAATTAGTAAATAAGACTTCATGAAACAGAAGCTTCTTCATGGCAAAGGACATCATCATTCAGACAAAGAAGCAACTTTCAGAACGGGAAATGATTTTTAACAACTACATATCCAACAGAGGGCTAATCTCCAAAATATATAAAGAACTCAAAAAACTAAACATCAAGAAATCTTAACCTAATTAAAAAGGAGGTACAGATCTAAACAGAGACTCTTCAAAATAGGAAACTCAAACGTCTGATAAACACTCAAAAAAAAAAAAAATACTCAATGTCCTTAGTCATTAGGGAAGTGCAAATTAAACCTACGCTGAGATATCATCTTATATCAATCAGAATGGACAAGATCAATAAAACAAGTGACAGCTTATGCTGGGGAGGATAGGGAGCTAAGGGGAACACTCATCCATTTTTGGTAAGAGTGTAAACTTTTACAGTCACTGTGGAAATCTGTAGGGCAGTTCATCAGAAAGGTTGGAAATGATCTATTTCAATATGCCACTCTTAGGCATACACCCAAAGGACACTTCACCCTACTACAACAAAACCTGCTCAACCGTACTCATTACTGCTCTATTCATGATAGCTAAAAACTGAAACAATCTAGATGTCCATCAACAGATGAATGAATAAAGAAAATATGTTGCGTTTATACAATGGAATATTGCTCACTTTTAAAAATTGTGAAATCATAGAATTCACAGATAAGGGAGCTGGAGAGATGGCTCAGCAGTTAAGAGCACTGGCTGTTCTTCCAGAGGACCTGAGTTCAATTCCCAGCAACCACATGGTGGCTCACAACCATCTATAATAAGATCTAGTGACCTCTTCTGGCCTGCAGGCATACATACAGGCAGAACACTGTGTACATAATAAATAAATAAATCTTTAGAAAATATTTTTTTAAAAAAAGAATTCACAGATAAATACATGGAATTAGAAAAAAACACCCTGAGTGAAGTAACTCAGACATGGAAAGCCAAATACGATATTCACTTACTTATACATGGATGTTAGCTCTTAAATCATTGATAAGCTGCTGTTTACCAAAACTTTGTAAAGAACTGGAGGGTGGTGGTGGTGGTATGGATCTCCCTTGGAAGGTAAAATAGAATAGTCAGTTATGGATGGGGGGGGAATGGGAGAATCAAACAAGAAGGGTAAGAGTAAAGGGGGACAAGGGAGGGAGTTCAGAGAGGAATAGCTAAAACTGAGGGCCATTTGAATATCATGGAAACCTAATACAGTAGAGTCTTCCTATAGTATATACATATGTAAAGGTGATCTAAATGAAATCTACAAATAACTGGGAAGACAGTGCACCAATAGACATGTCTTGTCATGAATGAAATGTCCTATACCAGGAATGAATTACATCTAATCGAGGCTTGTTGGCCATAGGCGTCCCATGGGAACCCCTCTTGGAGGGAGTCTTGTCAGCCCAAATGAGGAAATTTCATTTAAACTATATTATGTATATGTATATGTATGTGTATATGTATACACCCACTTACATGTATTTAAGGTTCCGTTTAAGATAGATAGCTAGTTGTATTATTCCTTGTAAGTTTTTCACATATTCTTACTGGATAGCAGTACTTCTGAAGATGGCTTTCTCTTTACCACCATCAACATCAGTCTTACTCTTCCTGTCTTTGATCCAGTGTTGGGCACACTGGAAGACTCTGACCCTACTCTCCTTCCCAGATCAATCAAAAATAAACTATAAATAAAACCATTGGCACTGGGCTCCACATCTTTGCATTTTGATTGGCTGTGGTTTTCTGTAACTGTCTCTGTCTGTGCGAAGAGAAGTTTTCATGATGAAGGGTAAAAACTAAACTTATTTGTGTTTATAGATTGTCATGCTAGGGATTATGCTGGTTTAATAAAATAGTGGCTATAATTTTTTCCCAATATCCGTGACTTTATCAACTCTGAGTGCTTAGCTAGGTTTCCACTACCAGGAATGTTATCCCTCTTGTTGAGTGGGTCTTAAGTCCAATGAGAGAACTGTGGATGCGTTGAAAATAACTCTTGTACTTAAGGCTCAGGGAACACAGCAGAAAAGAAGTGGAAAGACTGGTAGCCAGAAGATTAGGGAGTTTGCTGTAGGATTAATGCCAGAAACTACACCCATAAGGTTCACCAACATGGCTACCTAAATGTGAGCTGAACGAGGGTTACACCAAGGAACATGCCACCTGGATGGAGAAAATCCCATAAAGCCTCAACCCTATGCAAAGAACGTAGGCAACTGAGGGAAGTTGGAAAACAAAAAAGTGGCCTTTGCCAGGGAAGAGCACACAAACTGGTTCTTCAGTGCCAGGAAGCAGCTCTGAAAACATACCTACAGGTAGCGTTATATGGACTGAACTAGTCATATTGAGAAATATGTATGCGTAGACTTCTACATATACATACATGCATGCAAGAACAATTAAAAAGTCCTTGAATTTTCAGGAGAGCAGGGGTATAAAGGAAGGTTTGGATGAAGGAAAGAAAAGGGAGAAATGTAATTAAATTGTTATCTCAAAAATAAAATGGAAGAAAGGAAGAATTTAATTTTTTTCAAAAGGGAAGTATGATGTACAAGGACTTCATATGCAAGTATTACTCAAGATCCAGAAAGTTCTTGTAAAATGTTAAACAGCCTGGATGAGGCTAGAAAAGAATATTTAACTGTAGCAAATAGAGATTAGTAGGCTGTCTGGACCAATTCCTTGCACACTGCATGGGGCACAAAAACAGGTCCTGAATTTCCCAGTCCATTGATCTGACTTAATATTTCCTGCCCAACTTAATCCTCTTTTTTTCATTTCAAACCTGAGACATCATGGACCAGTAAAACTCCAGGATGCCCACATTATGCTAATAATCTGAACTCCCATCCTGTAGTCACTTCAAAATTGCCTGAAGATAAATTCTCTGAGACACAGTATTATAAATAAAAAAAAACTGGCCTTACCCCCAGCTCCCAGATACTTCCTAAGTCACAGCACCTAAGATTGAACCACAGGTGTGTCTTCATCTATGGGCTGAGTTGTGATGACATGCCACAGACACAGCAACTCATCAGCTCTCGCTCTGTTTTGATCTTCCACTCAACTGGGGAATTGGCTTCTGTCTGAAACCAGGCACAAGTTATCTTTAGACAAATTCTCTAGAAGCTACACATCAGCTCCCTGACTTCTGAATGTTTTCCCACCAGTCCAGGGACTAGAGGCTGCATGCACCATACTTGGACATGCAGCCACAATCTAGAACCTGATGCTGCTAAAATTGTGATCTCTCTTCTGATATCGCAACAAAAAGCTCCCCCCAACCCCCATGTAAGCAAATAGATTCTAGAAGCATCTCATCATTTCTTCCTTCATCCATCATTGTTCCAAGTCAAAAAATATCACAATTTGAGGGAATATACCTTGAATAGGCCAGAATAATCATTCAGTTTTCATCCTCCATATGATGCAACTTTCTCTTTATGATTCAAGAACCTGTTCAGAGCCTACTGTTTATGACTAGATGGGAAACCATTCATATATAAATTATATTTATTATATACTTTGCCCTGTAAAAGCAGAAGTCAGTTTTATCAAACGGCTAGCTACCATTCTCATACCATTTTGTGGGAAAGGTTAAAAGACATATTCACTACAAATATTTCTCCATGACTTAGCTACGTTATGACATATGCCTCTTAAGAGAAAAATCCAAATTATGCTCAACTTGGGGGAAAATCCAATAAGAAAATAAAATTAAACTCTTTGTAGCAATTTTCTCCAACTAGAGCTCTGAAGTTATTTATTGGTAGAACATTAATCACTGAAAATCATATCCTACTTGATCTTCTAATCCCCTAATCCTCTAGGCAGCTGAAAAGTGCCGGAATGCAAGTCATAGAGAAGTGGGAGAAGAGGCTGATTTATATTCACTGTAGAATAGAAGAAACAAAATTAATCAAAGAATAATGACTTCATAATGCTATGAAGATTTTTCAAGTATAAAATTATGGAGGAAAAGTCTTTCCAATTCAAATCTTGTCAGTATCCCCAGCCTGGTGAAATAAGGTCTTCTTGTCCCCTATAATCACCACAAACATTCTCCAAGTGTTACCCTTTACTTTGCTCTCAGCCTGGGAGTCCTGTTATAGTCACCTATGCTGTCTGGCTTCCCAGCAGAGGGCACTGTAAACTTGACAAAATTCTGACTAATATTTAGGAGTCAAAACCTATTGTCAAAACATAAGGGTTTTTTGCTATCTAAAGCAAATAAAAAAAAAGTTACGTGGTTTGAGGGGCATAAAGATGCCTAGGTACATTTGACTTTCAGAGAAATAATAAAAAAAATTAACATAAACCAGACATGTGACATGTGTGTAATCTCAGCATAAGGGAGACTAATTCAGGAAGATTTTTAATTCAAGGCCATCATGGGCTACATACTAAGATTCTGTTTCAAAACAAATCAATTCGTAGAAGTAGAGTATTGTCTTCGGTTCTTTGTTTGTTTTCCTACTACTGATAAAAGCAAGGGAAGGGGGAAGGGGTGTGTTTTGGCCCACACTTCAGTGTCAGAGGCCATCATGACAGGGAGTCACAGCAGCATGATCACTAGGGAGCTGGTCTTTCCATTTTGATTAACTTAGTCAAGATAATCCCCCCACAGCCATTCCCAGAGACCCATCTCCCAGGGCAGATGACTATATCTCATCAGGTTGACAACCAAGATTACACATTACAAGGACAGTCCATGCAATGTCCATGAGATTTATTCACTTTAAAATTCAAATCTTAGCTTGGCAGTGGTGGTGCACCCCTTTAATCTCAGTACTCAGGAGGCAGAGGCAGGCAGATCCCTGTGAGTTTCAGGCCAGCCTGGTCTATACAGAGTGTGTTCCAGGACAGCCAGGGCTACACAGAGAACTCCTATCTTGGAAAACAAAACGAAACAAAAAAATCTTAAAATCCAAACCTTAACTTGATGTAATATATTTTTCTGGCAAGTCTAGCGGAAAGGTCTGTTTGCTGCAGAATGGAGGACATAATAGTAATCTTTAACGGCGAACAATGAGACCTATTTTGTTGACAGCGGAAATTAAAGCAAAGGGAGAATGTGACTAGTAGGTTATTAGTAACATTAATCTCCAGTGACAGATAGGACTGTATTTGTCCAGACAAGTGGCCAGACAGCTGCAGAACAAGGACTACAGGACCCACAGGTGAGCATGGTGGGCATGGGAGTGATGTTGATTGTCAACTTGTTGGGATTTAAAATCACCATGGAAACAAACCTCTGGCCACAACTGAGAGGGAGTTTCAAGGTTAGGTCACTTGAGGTGTGTCACTGAGGTCCTGGGTTGAATAAAGAGGAGAAAATGAACTGAGTAGCTGGCAGCAAGCATCTTTCTCTGCTCCCCAACTGCATACAGGATGTGATCAGTTGCTTCACCCTCCAGCCTGCATGCCTTCCCTGATATGATGTACTGTATCCTCCAACTGTGAGTCAAAATAAACGTTTCCTTGTATAAGTTGTTTTGTCAAGTATTGGTCACAGCGAAGAGAAAAATACCTAGTCTAACCATCCTGTCTTGCTTCTGGGCCTTTGTACACTCTACTCTCTAATCCTAGAATGCATTTCTGTCCTCCTTCATTGTGGTATCAACTGCAAACCATTTAAGACTCAACTTGAAGACAATGCCATTATGTGACTCCCCCCACCTTGTGCTAGCTTAAATCATTACCTTAGTCCATAATCACAACATTGTCTTACATTCTGTCGCTTACCATGCTTAATGGTAATTGGCTACTTTCTTCCTTTTTATTTATAAAAATGTATTTTCTGGTGTAAATAATTTCTATAAACTTTATGCTTAGTCCCACAGGGATGTGATAGATCTATGTTGAATTAATAAACAGTACCATTTGTCTTTACTTAGAGAATATGCCAGCTTTCTTGTACAATGCCAAGCCACAGATAAATGCAGTAAATAAAATATTATAGTTACATCCTTACAAAACAGACATAGTTTTAAGTATGTGGTAGAAAATGCATTAATAGTAGTCAAGAGACCAGATATTAGTGATGCTTTTCTTACCTGCTGTGCTATTAAGTGAAGTCATTCCATATCTCCCAGCCATGCCTTTCTCACTTGTGAAATTAGGGTGTACAGTTAGATGATTTTATTGTTCCTTTCCAATTTAAAATCCTCTAGCCTGATAATAACATTGAATGTAGGTATAATATATGAAAGCTACAAATGTTTTCCAGACTGTTCAGCTAAGAATACATTACATTTATTCTGTTGTCTAAGATAAGTAAGAGAAAATATATATCTTTGCAAACTATCAGTGTTTGACAAAATATCTTCTGCATTCTCCTGATAAATTGGTTTGTTTTTGTAGTTATGTTGCTGAATGGAAATTTTCTTTCTTCAATAAAATGAAGCTGAAAAACAACTTGTCTCAACTATAAACTGTGGCGTGAAACCCACTTTTAAATGTAGTTCTAGTGATTCAGTTCTAATCACTACAATTCAACCTTAGAAGTTGAAATACCATTTTGCATAACTCTGTGTGTTTTATCAATATCTTTTTATGCATTACCTTCCTTGATCAGAACAATACAGCGGCAGGCATGCCACATTCAAATGTTACTATTATATTTTTTTCAAATAATAATGCCAGAACATCACCACATGACTCTGCACCCAGAATTTCCAGTTTTAGATGAACAAGGTAATATGACCTTTGAGAATCTATTCACTAATTGCCAAAACACAATTAAAAGCAATTCATCAGAAGAGCAGTTTGATTACCTCAGCAGAACAGAAACAGATTACATACCAATGTAAGCCAACATGACTCACACTGAACAGAAAACCACCAACTCTATCTGGATAATACACAGTGTCTTCCCTTCATTGCCTTGGAAAATGGAGCTATGAAGATGACTAGAGAAAGAGATGTGCTTTTATGTCACACAATGATGTACTGGAGATCAGGAAATCTGAGAATGGGGCCCAAAGAATGTTCGGCCAAGAAAACGTCTGGCATTAGTCTATGTGCATGCCCTGATGCTTAGGGAGGAATAACTCTTAGTGCTCTGAGATCCGAGGTTTCCATGGAACAAGATTATTCCTATATATACAATTAAATGAGAGACAGAAGAGATGCTTGTGCCACTATAGCCAAGCCTTGTACATACCTTAGGGCAAAAAAACATAAAAGTATGAATGTTTAAAGTGGTGTCAAACCAGGCAGTAACAGGATGTCCAGAAAGAGTCCCAGTGAGGGCCCAACACCAATGGTTCAGCAAAGACCAGGGCCCTCCTCGAACAGGACCAATAATTCTTTGTGATGAACACCTGCATGTAAGTATGGATGGATAAAAGGGTTTACTACAATGACTCATTGTATCACACTGCAGTTTCTGTGATGAGATTTTCACTTTCTTCCTTTTTTCTCTTAAATTTTATTTTGTTTTATTTGGGGGAGGGAGAGGGAGGGAGATGAGTGGGATCAGGAGGCATGATGTGAAAGACACAAAGAATAAGTAAAAAGAAAATTAAAAATAAATAAAGTGGAGTCAAGTCGTCCTTCATAGTCCCTTCCAGTAAAGGGAATTTCACAACATGTCCCCCAGGTGTCACTGTAATACACTCAAAGGCTCCCCAACAGGATTTCAAACAAGGAAAAAACAAGTTCTTAGATGCTACACACTTTATTACTTTGTCGATAGGACAGTGAGAGTGGATGGAGGCTTCAAATCCCATCAACCTTCAAATCCCCACCTATGGTGAACCTTTTATGTTTCCTACAGACAACTGAACGGTGCTGCAATGAAACAAGAGCTGTCACAAGATGCCTGAATAAGTTCCCCAGGCCACACAGATTCGCTAAACCAGGTACACAGATCATGGTAAACTGGTTGCTAGAGCTCCTCTCCCTCTCCTTCACCCAGAGGAAGTACTGCAGATGCCAAAGAGTCTGTTTGGGGTTTTAATTGCTTCTTCCTCTGTCTTCACTTAGTTTTGCCATAATTAAAGCACTCATGTCATTCTGTTGGGCAGATTTTTTCTGCTTCTCATGCTTTGCAACACCACTGGCATGTGCTCTAAGGAGATACTCAGGGCTAGCATCCCTCACACTTGCCGAAATTTGAACACTTCAAAGAGAGAAATTCATTATCTTCACGTCGTTGAGTTAGTTCAAAGCAGCCTTGTTTTGGCATCACTTAGAAAAATATTTTTCTTGAGAACAGTCGCCGTGATCACTGAGGGTAAGCAACAGCCATCAGGAACCCAGGGGTGACTGTGGAGCTGAATTATGTTAGACATCAGCTTGTCCTGAATTGTGTATTCAGCTGATATTCGCAAATAGCTATCACTCAGTGTGTAATTGAGAAAAACATTTATTCAGGTGATTCAACATTATATTTTTCATAAGATATTAGATAGCAAATACCCTTAGTTCATTTTTACACATTGTGCTTTCATTTTATACATATTTGGCACTTATAACTTTCAAAGCTCTATTAAACACACTAGCACTTTGTATTTGAGATTTACAAAGTGAATTTGTATTCTTGATGTATTTCTTTTTTTTAATAAGTCAATAATTGCATCTGAAGTAAAGGTTATTTTTTAAATCCCTAGTACAGAGATGATAACAGAGGACACAGGGTTAAAGAACATGAGTACATTCCGGCTGGTACCCCACCTCTGTGTTAGGTTTTCTAAGTCACAGGAACTAGAGGCTGATAGTAGCTCCATCCCTTCCTCTACATGAGTACATCTTGCTGGAGAACTGTGACCACTGGATTCGCTTGAATATTTTTCTTACAGAATTTTCAACCACTGGAAAGAACTCCAGCCTTCTCCCCCCAAAATTACTAACGAATCAAACAACACCATGCCTGGGATTTACTTTTAAATATAGTCAGATTAAAATAATAAGGTGTAGAAGAGCTGGCTCCATCCCTTGTCTGAGAGAGGCAGCCCCAGTTGCTCAGACAGACCAGCTCAGCTGCCAACCAAGTCCATACCCAGGGCACTGAGTTGGCCCACCCTAACATCTATCCCATCTATGGCTTGCTGGAGCTCCTGAAGGGCAGAAGGGGAATATCTGAGAGAAGTTTCAGTGAGGGCCCATTGATGATAGTGTGCCAGAAAACAGAGGCCTTGAACCACATCAATGCTCATTGTAATGAACATTTACAAATGAGGCTGATTGGACAAAAGAGTATACTGTGTGACACACCACGGCTCCCAGTGCCACCAGGATGAATGAAGAGATGTTGGAGAGGCAGAGAAGACCAAGGAGAGAAGAGGTGTTTTGGTTTTTTTGTTTGTTTTTGTTTTGATTTTTTTAAATTTTCTTTTGTGGGGGATGAGGGGTGGATATGGGGGGACTGGGAGATAAGTGGAATTAGGATGCATGATGTGAAATTCCCAAAGAATCAATAAATAAATTGTGTTAAAAAACAAACAAATAAAACTCCCAAAAGAAAAATAAAATAAAAATAGTAAGAAAGGGGTGATGAAATGTTTGGAAACAACTGGTAAAATGTTAGTGTTGCTGGAGCTGTGTTATGGAAGAGACTTTGTTGTGTTTTTATGTCCTTTTAAAAATCCCCACAAGAAGACACTAAAGTAAATAAGACAATTCTTAAATCCATCTTGAAAGCATAGATAATTAATTATTCAAGTCAATGGTTTCCTCCAAGGCTGAAAGCAGAGAAACCATGAAGGAAATACAAGACTCCAATCCTACAGCCTCAGACCTCATGGTTCCACTCTAACTGATGCCCTCTCCGTAAACAAAACAAAAGTGTTTGTGAAATAAATGCTTCCATGAGCTAAACAAACAATGCAACAGTTTAAGGAAAAAATACGCATAAGAACAAAAACTAAAATTTCTTCTCAGAATTGGGGATGAGATCTATTGGAAGAAGGATGGATTTTAAAAAGAAATGAATGTATCATTTTTGAGTTCTATCTGATGTGGATTGGCACACTACCCTGGTAATCAGATTGGTGAATACCCTGTCATCATAGAGCCTTTCTCCAGTAACTGATGGAAGCAGATGCAGAGATCCACAGCCAAACACCAGGCCGAGCTCCAGGAGTCCAATCAAAGAGAGAGAAGAGGGATTCTATGAGCAAGGGGCATCAAGACCTTGATGGATAAACCTACAGAGACAACCAAACTAAACTAGTGGGAACTCATGAACTTTAGACCAATACCTATGGAGCCTTCACAGGACTGGACTAGGCCCTCTGCATAATTGAAATAGTTGTGTAGCTTGATCTGCTTAAGGGGTTCCCAGGCAGTAGGATCAGGATACATCTCTGGTGCATGAGTGGGCATTCTGGAGTCCACTACCTATGGTGGGACACTTCACACAGCCTTGGTGTGGTGGGGGGGGGGCAGGTGTGGATCTGCGTCTACTAAATGTACCAAGCTCTGCTGACTCCCCATGGGAGGTCTCATCTTCTTGTAGGAGGCAGGAGAGGTGGGAAGGGTGGGAGGGTGAGAGGAAGGAAGAAGAGAATCTGTGATTTGTATGTAAAATGAATAAAAAAGATTTCTTAATAAAAAATGAATGTATCATTCTTAAGTTCTACCTGATGTGGATTGGCACATTATAAATTTACGATTTTTCAAAATATTTTATTGTTTTTAAGAATTCCGTATTTTACCCTTCTCCCACCAACTCCTTCCAGATCCATACCCCATTCAATACCCACCGAAGTTTGCATCCTCATTATTTTTCTTAAACTTGTGGAGTCTATCTAGTTAGTGCTAGCCAAGCACTCCTGGGTGTCTGGCTATCCAATGGAGTACATAAGACCTACCAGTAAATACAATCTTAAAGAAAACTAACTTTCTCTAAGGCATCTATCAATTACCAATAGCTGCTCACTTAGATTAGGTTTGAAAGATGCAGTAATCAGAGAAATTTTTTTGTTTGTTTGTTTGTTTTAAATCCGATGGCCATGAACCCAGAAACTCATAATTGGTCAATATGCAGATAAATGGAACATCTGTATCATACCCTGTTTCCCAAGGCTCAAGGACCATTGAAGAAGAAGGGGTGAATCAGTTGTAAGAGCCATGGGTAATGGATGATTACAATGAAACAGTGCTTTCCAGACACAACAGAGCAATTGCCCACATGAATTCCCAGTGGTTATGACAGCATAAACAAGTTTTTCACTAGCTCAAGAAACACAAAATCCCATCTCTAACTGAGAAACTCAGTGAGTTGCTAAGAGTGGGGTTAGTACTATGTCTCTTTAGCAGGGCGACAGTTATTGGTTCTCCTCTATGGCCCATGTCCTATATTAGCCAAATACACATGCCCCAATGATGGTACTGGATATAGGTTTCATCTTGTGGAGTGGACTTTAAATCCAATCAGAATTTGTTCATTACTTCCATTATATTTAAGTCATTATGGCATCATTGGATATATCTTGCCAGGCATGTCATTTTTGTCGCTCTCAGTGTTCAGCTGGATATGATTGAGGATTTCTTTTCTCCTCCAGAATCATGCATATTACATTCCAGCACTAAGAAATGAACACAGTAGAAACAAATCTTTCAAGTCAATACCAGCTTGATTTCTCCATATTCTATGACTCAAGTACATGGTATCTCCAGCATGAGGGTATCATTATCAGGCTCTGAAGAGTAACCAAGAGAAAGTGCAATAACCTGTACTGTTTAGGGGTCTACAGGAACCATTAACCATTAAGTCCAATAATGATAACCATTCTTGGCATTGGGCTTTTTTATTTATTAAACTGTTATATTTAGGAGGGGTATCTTGTTGTAATGAGTCAACTTTATTTATACTTTTTGT
This sequence comes from Peromyscus eremicus, assembly GCF_949786415.1. NCBI lineage: Eukaryota > Metazoa > Chordata > Mammalia > Rodentia > Cricetidae > Peromyscus > Peromyscus eremicus. The sequence continues at coordinate 23,595,426 of NC_081424.1, read as the reverse complement.
ATATGAGTATGTTTATACTTTAGAAAACTTCTGCAGTGGTAAATTTTTATAAGCCACATTGCTACAGTCAGCTATTTTTTTAAGAAGTAAACTATGCACGTTGGAGAAAACAGCATCTTCAACAAATGGTCCTGAACAAACCATTTACGTACATGTAGAAGAAGAGAACTAGATCAATATCTCTCATCTATTTAAAAAGAAAAAACCCTCAACTCTAAATACATTAAGGATCTCAACAAAAGTCCTGATCACTTGAATCTGATAGAGAAAGCATACTCATTAAGTAAGGAGTATGCTTGAACTTATAGGCAAAGAAAAAAACTTTCTGAACATGACTTTAATTAGTGTAGGCATCAAAACCAACAATTGATAAATTGGATCCCATTAAATTTAAAAAAGCTTTTATATAGCAAAGAACACTATTATTTGAGTGAAGAGGCAGCTCAAAGGATAGGGTAAGTCTTTACAAACTATATATCAGACAAGGTATTGCTATCTAGAATATAATTTAAGACTTTTTAAAAATTGAACATCAAGCAACAGACAGCCTAGTTTAAAAAGAATAGGGCACAAAACTAAACAGAGAATTCTGAAAAGATAAACGACAAACAGTTGAGAAATATTTTCTTTAAATGTTCAACATTAGCCATGAGGAAAATGCAAATTAAACTATTTCAAAATTTCATCTTACCACAATAATAATGGTTAAGAGTAAAAAAACAAAAGGCACCAAAGGTCAGCATGGATGTGGGAAAGGGTAGTACTTGCTCACTGGTAGTGCAAATCAGTGCAGTCACTATGGAAATCAGTCTGCAGGCTCCTCAAAAAGCTGAAAATAGATCTACCGCATAATCTAGACATACAACACTCAGATGTATATCCAAAGGACTCTATATCCTATTACAGAGATACTTGCTCATTGCTTCTGTATTCACAATAGCCAGGAAAAAGAAATAGACTAGATGGTCAACATACCGATGAACAATGAAAATGTGTGGAAAAGTTGGTAAATTTACATAATGGAATGTTATTCAGCTATAAAGAAAAATCAAATTATAAAAGCCATGGGTAAATGAACAGAGTTAGAAACAATTTTTTTTTTTTTTTTTTTTTTTTTTTTTTTTTTTTTTTTTTTTTGGTTTTTCGAGACAGGGTTTCTCTGTGTAGCTTTGCGCCTTTCCTGGAACTCACTTGGTAGTCCAGGCTGGCCTCGAACTCACAGAGATCCGCCTGGCTCTGCCTCCCGAGTGCTGGGATTAAAGGCGTGCGCCACCACCGCCCGGCATGAAACAATTATTCTAAGTGAGATAGCTTGGGCTCATAAAGACAAATGCCACATGTTTTCTCTCCTCTGTGAGATTAGTTTAGAATCTTTAGATATGTGTGTTTCATTTGGAATGTCCACAGAGGTCAGTAAATAAGTAAAGGACAATGAGAGATGGGGAAGGGAGATAGAACACAAGGATATAAAGGGGAAAGGGGGGTAATGGAACAGGAAAAGTTAAATTGTAAGGGGGATGGGAAAGCAGGGTAGCAGAGAGATAGCTAACACTAAAGCCTTACTGTTAAGGATTTTAGTGGAACTTATGCAATGCTTATAAAAATAAGGCAAGAATAAAAACAAATACGTAAAAAATGGTATTTAAAATGAAGAATTTAGTCATAACGTTGAGTGGTTGCTTTACTCTAGGATGCTTATATGGCAATACTGTACAAAGCTGACGCAGAAAAATGATCGATAGTTTCCTCAAGAATGCAATGTGAAGTATTGTAACTGTTCAGTGTATCACCTGCAAGAAGAAAGGATTATTGTTTTCTAACCCAGGGAAATAGAAATGGAAATACTAAACTTGTTTCCACTCATAAAAACACAAAAAAACGACACTTACCACAAGAGCTTAAATGTACCCTGGAGAATGGGCTAGAAGTGTTGATTCAAGACAATTTGTCCAGATTCCAAAGAAAAAGAATCCAGAATTTTCTGTATAGCAGATAACTACCTTAAGTGATTTTCAAATTTTAGTTTTCTTATTATGTGGATGAGTATTTTGCCTGCATATAGTCTGTACAAAATGTGAGTGTAATGCCCATAGAGACCTAAAGAAGATGTCAGATTCCCTGGGACTGAAGTGACAGATGGTTTGAAGCCACCATGTAGACTGCATTCAGGTATTTTGTCTGTAAGTCGGAATCATACCATACTTGAACAATGAAGGGAGGGAATACACATTGGAACCACAGTTTATTAGTGATGTCTATCCACCTTTTATTTCCATGTCATTAAACAAAAATTCTGTAAATATGTGTTTAAAGTTTGGTCGCTTTTAAGCTGCTATTATGATTTTTTAAATCATTTAAAGCAAACTACCCCAAGGTAGGTTTCCTTAGAACAAACTTTGAACACTTTCTTAGTTGCTGTAAGTGGGCAAAGTCCACAGTTGGTTGGTTGCATTTTAATTCTTCCGTTTCTTAATCAGTGAACCTAAATTTATATATTGGTAAATTGTATATAATTTTACACATGCAATAGCATTTTTTTTAAAAGTTGAGGTAACACTTAAATATTACCAAATTAAACAGTTAATATACATAATGCAATAAATGTAATAAGGTATACATGCCTTTATAATTTTCATTTTGACTTTACAAAAAAGTTGGTTAGTCATAAACCAACACATCCTCCTAGCCTCGGATGTTGAAATAAAATCTTGATTTCATAATTAAATATATTTTAGTAATGTATAGCCACCACTGCTTTTGGCTTACTAAGGGCCCACTCTTCCTTCTGTTTTTCCTAAGGGAAAAAATATTTTAACTTTTCAAATCATAATATAAGGCATAGCATGAAATCGACTCACCAAAATTTAAGTGCACAGAATTGTTAACTACTTGAACATTGTTGTACAATGGTTATCTAGATCTTTTCATATTGCGTGACTAAAATTCTTTACCTATGAAATAGGTTTCTTTTGCTCTCAGCCCCAGGCAACAACTATGTGCTTTTTTTTTTCAGGCTAGCATTATTTATAGCTTAGTTGAGGTATAAAATTAACAAGACAAAATATATGTATTTAAAAGTCTACAGTATATATTTGATATGAACATATATTGGAACACGCTTTCCACAGTTAAGATAATTAACATGCTCTCTGCACCCACTCCCAGGGAACTAAGTAGATTCTCTGTAGTTGGAAGTTTTTCTGTGTCCCTGTGGCAGACCGTGGCAAAAAAACTTAGACTACAAATGGTGCCCAGACATGGGGCAAGAATTCCTACCCCAAACCTGAGAAAGCTTTAAAAGGGGGTTCTAAAATGGATTGAAGAGCAGCTTCCTAGCTGTGTCTCTCAGGAAAGCTGTGATACAGAGACACCGTGGCGTGCAGACTTGAGCTACAGTATAGTGGGTATAGTGGGTTCACAGCATGCAGGCTCAAGCCAAGCAACATGGTGGATTCCTGCCGCTGTACACAGAGGCATCTCCAAGCCACAACAGTACGCTGCATGATGGATTTAGCTTTTGCTAGTACAAAAAACAAACAAAAAAAAAAAAAAAAGGAGGTTTCTGGGCTACACACTACTTTAATGGACCCATTGCTTCTGAGAGTTAATGGTACACATGGCCCAGAACTGGAGGTGAATTACCTCCGCCATGTTGGAAAGCTGAGGTGGGCAGAGCCAGCAGCCAAAGCTGCCATTTCAGTTCTAGTTGTGATGCAGTTTAAAGCAATAGATTCACAATAAGGCAGATTCAGATGGAATAACCTCAAAACGGTTTACAATGTGTATAAAAATATACATAGGCTTGGAAAAGAGAGGAAAAGGAATATAGACAGTTATATAAAGAAATAGAAAGTCTTAAAAAATAAAGTCTTTAAAGAGAAAGTAAAAGTAATATAAAAATAAGCCAGGTAAAGATGGAAATCACACAGAGAGTCTGGATTCTATTGTCTTTGGGATTTCTAAGTGCAGAGAGACATTTGATTGTAAAAAGCTGCTGAGTTAAGCCAATATATGTATTTTAAAGGTATCTGGACTTCTACGGATATGTTGCTTTGGAAAAGAGGTTCTGAAGAAAAAAAGAGGTTTTGTTTCTACAGAAGATGAGAACTTGTGGATTGCTTCCAGGCTAATGTAGTTTGACCAGCCAAGACACCCTGAAAGGTCTCTGATGACACTATGGCCCAGATGATCCAACATCCAGAGCAGTTTCAAGGCAACTAGCTCAGACAATGCAGCCTCACAGACTATTCCAGTCAGGACTTGATCATAATTCTTAATTTTCTCAGGATCCCCATAAGAATACAGCACTCTTTATCAGCAAGAAGTAGCCTAGAAAACTATGCCCACCTTCCCAAAAAATGGATTATGGATGTTTGTCTTTGTTTAGGTTGTTGGTTACAAATTGTTTTTGGTTATAGTCAATATGTTTCTAAAAGAAGAAAGGGGTAATATGATATGGAAATATAAGATATAGATATGATAGGATAAAAGGATAAAATTGTTGAACCTACTTTTAAAGAGTAACTTGTTTAAGATGTTTTACATTGGTATAGATTTTAATTTATTGATACAAACTTAAAGTTAATTTTGTTATACTGTATGTATATTTCTACTCTTGTTTAAAGTATTATGTTTGTGCAGTTCATTTAAATTGTAAGGGATAATTAAGAAATACAGATTAATAATTAGTCTTCTCAGATAATCAAACGTATAGTCATGTTAGTTATGTTTTCTAGGTATACATAGATATGTTTCAGTTAGGTAGGTAATCTTCAAACACTTCAAAGACCTATAGAATATGGCATTTAAAATGTTTTTTTAAAACTTAGACTTTCTGAACAGTGGGAGACGTCTGCTCCTGGCAGCACCAATTTACTTCAAAGAGAAAGATGAGCATCAAAGACACTCTATATGGAGTTTATCTTCTTCTTGGCAAAAATAGCCATTTGGGCAAGAAACTGTTCTTGCCTGGACTGCTTGACAAAAATTTTTCCCTACAAACGGCCTTTCTTGCCCCATCCCTTATCTACCAACAACCAAGGCATCTCTCCCTGGAAACCCATTGGCCACATCTGGCCAAGGAATCTGGTATGATTTTCACTCTCCTTCCCATCCACCAGTTCCAGTTTCCCAGTGTTATTCCCAAGTATGCAGCAGAACACCTGCTGCACCCTCTCCTTCCTCTGCTCCTATTCTAAAGAGACTGAAGAGATCTTCTACTGCAGACTTCCTTTCTCACCCCATCCTTTTGTCTAGGCTGCCAACATCAGAGACAGTATTTTCCTGAAAATACACTGATCATGCTAGCCAATTAAACAGGTAGGTGGCCTCCAGTCTCCCAGGCCTGTAGCAGACCACCTGCAGGGGCCTAACTTTCCTCTCTTCCTCCATTCCCTAAGAAGAACACAGATAAAGACCCAACAAAGAAAAAGAATTACAGACCAATTTCCCCTATAACATAGATGCAAAACTTTTCAATAAAATACTTATAAAGTGAATCCAAGAGCACATCAAAAAGATATTTTATTTGATCAATTAGGCTTCATCCCTGAGTCCACACACCTATAGACACCTGATTTTTGACAAAGAAGCAATAAATACACACTGAAAAAAAAGACTGCATCTTCAATAAATGGCACTGTTCAAACTGGTTGGCTGCATGTAAAACAATAGACCCATATTCACCACCCTGCACAAAACTCAACTCAAAATAGATCAACAACATCAACATAAAACCAAATACACTGAACCTGATAGAAGAGAAAATGGAAAATAACCTTGGATTCATTGACATAAGAAAGGACTTAATGAACAGAACAGCAACATCACAGGAACTAAGATCAACAATTAATAAATGGACCTCATGAAACTGAAAAACTTCTGTAAGGCAAAGGACACTGTCAATAGGACAAAATGGCAACCTACAGAATGGGAAAAGACTTGCACCAACTGTACATCCAACAGAGGGCTAGTGTCCACCGTATAAAGAACTCAGAAAAAAAAACTAGACATCAAGAAAACAAACAGCCCAATTAAAATAGGGAATATGGTTCTAAACAGAGTATCCTCAAAAGAGCAAATTCAAATGTCAGAAAAGCACTAAAAGATGTGTTCAACATCCTCAGCCATTATCAAATTAAAACTACTTTCAGATTTCTTCTTACACCTGTCAGAATGTCTTCTTACACCAGATCAAGAGCACAAGTGACAGCTCATGCTGGCACAAATGTGGAATAAGGGGAACAATCATCCATTGCTAGTGGGAGTGTAAACTTGCACAGCCACGGAGAAAATCAGTGTGGTGACTCCTCAGGAAGGTGGGAATCGATCTACTCCAAGATCCAGCTATTCCACTCTTGGGTATATACCCAAAAGACCTGTCACCCTACCGAAAAGATACTTGCTCAACCATGCTATTTTCTGTTCTACTCACAATAGCCAAAAACTGGAAACATCCTAGAATCTGTCAACAGATGAATGGTAAAGAAAACATGGTATATTTATACAATGGAATATTACTCAGCAGCTAAAAAAAAAAAAAACGAAATTCACAGGTAAATAAATGGAGCTAGGAAAAAAATCATTTTGAGTGAGGTAACTCAGATCCAAAAAGACAAATATGGAATGTATTTGCTTATATGAGTATGATACCTGTAAAGTCTTCAATAAGCAGTGTAAAATCCATATGACTACAGAGGTTAGGTACAGAGTAAGAGCCTTGAGTAAGGATTGGATCACCTTAGAAATGGGAAATAGAGAGCCAGGTGGAGATGGGTGCATGCCTTTAATATCTGCATGCCTTTAATACCAGCACTCAGGAGGCAGAGGCAGGCAGATCTCCGTGAGTTTAAGGCCAGCCTGGTCTACAGAGCAAGTTCCAGAACAGCCAGGGCAATATAAAAAAAGGAAGAAGAAGAAGGAGGAGGAGGAGGAGGGGGAGGAGGAGGAGGAGGAGGAGGAGGAGGAGGAGGAGGAGGAGAAGAAGAAATTGGATATAGAACATAGGATGGAGGGGGTGAGTGGAATGGGATTATCAAACACGGAAGGAGAGGCAAGGGATATGTGGAAGGGAATATGTGGAGGAATAACCAAAACTAAGGGCCATTTGAAGGGTTGTATGGAAATTTAATGCAGTAGAAACTTCCATGTGTGTGTGTGTGTGTGTGTGTGTGTGTGTGTGTGTGTGTGTGTGTGTGTGTGTGTATCTAATGCATTCCTAGTATATATTATATAAATTTATATATAATTTTTATTACATATTAATAAAACCTCATGTGCTATATTATAATATATTGTGATGTAAATGGAATCACCAAATAATGAGGGAGATAGAGTCCTAGCTGGCCATCTCTCATAACTAACTGAAGCTTCTAGTTCCGGGAATGGGTTGCATCTAATGAAACTGTTGGCCAGAGGTACTGGTATGTACCTCTGGTACTAGAAGGTACTCTGCACACTACCAAAGATGAAAGGTAAGCAACAACCCAACTACAAACCCTTTGATCAACAGTGGTCACCCACATGCAAGATGTGCTAAATGCAATTATGGCACAGAGCTTGTGGGAGTAACAAACCAAAAACTAATTGAGTTAAATGCCCACTCCACGAGACAGAACCCATGACCAACACTGCTTGGGTATCCAAGAACCTAAGACTAAATAGCCTGGGTACCTAGGTTAAAACCAAATACTACTGTTTTGCAAAAGGAACCTAGCAACAAAATGACTTCTAGTGACATTCTTATGTATTCATGGATCAGTGCTTTGCTCAGCCACCATCAGAGAAATTTGCTCCTGCAGTAGATGGGAACAAACACAGAGACACAAAACTGGACAACGTCCAGAGAGTGAGAAACCTTGTAATACTAAATGGAATGTCCACATCAACTCCCTCACTTTGTGGCTCAGGGAATCCTACGGAAGAGGAGGCAGGAAAAGTTGGAGAGCAGCAAGAAAAGAAGGCCTTCTACACATAGCAGTACTGAAGCACATACGAACTCACAGAGACTTGGTGGCATGCACAGGGCCTGCACAGGTCTGTACCCGATAGATTCTGAGCTCTGAGCGTGGTCACAAAGCCCACATCCCTAACCCAGAAGCTATCTCCAAGTGATAACCACTCTCGGATGAAAAATTAGTTTTCTCTAAGAGAATCCCACTGGGTATAAAAACTACTTTTAAGGCTGGCTCAATGCCCAGTAGTAGATGGTCAACACAAAACAAAGTCAATGGTATTTTTGGAGGATTTTTTTTTTGTCTCATAATGCTTTCTCTGGGCTCACCCTCCTCCCCTTTATTGTACAGGCCTTTGGCTTACATAATATGGCTTCTGATCTGGGTTTTTTAGATTTCTGTGGGTGTCAATGTACGTGTCTCTACGTCTACATGTGTTTCTTGTGTTTTTTCTTTGGCGCTTCATTTTTCTGTCCACTTATCTGCTTTGTCCTAGTCAAGTCTGTTTATTTTTATCTTATTTATGTATTTTTTCTTCTTTAAGATGCCTGTTTGTTTTCTAACAAGAAAGCAAAAAAGGATATTGACTTGTGTGGGTGAGAAAGTGGGGAGGATCTAGGAGTAGTTTGGGGGCAGGGAAACCATAATCAGAGTATATGGTATGAAAATATCTATTTTCAATAAAATCACACATACACAAAAAATATAATTAACATATGATTTGCTCACCTATTAGTCTTGTGTGCGTGATTAGAATATTTACAATGTACTACTCTAGCAAATTGCAAGTATATGATACATTATTAGCAATCCCCACTGTGCTGTATATTAGTGTCTAGAACTTACTAATATTTGTATGCATTTGCATTCATTGACCACCATCTTTCCATTCCTCTCATTCCCTGACTCTGAGCACCAGACTTCATTTTGTTTCTGTGACTTTGACGTTATTGTGTTCTGTGTATGAGTGATATTCTGTAATTTTTGTCTTTCTGTGTCTGCCTTGCTTAACTTAGCACAGAATTGTTTAGGTCTATCTCTGTCATACAAAATAGCTGCATTTCTTTATTTTGGAAGACTGAGTAATATTATATTGTGTACATGCATACCACAGTTTCTATACACTCACCCATTGACAGGCAATTAAGTTGTTTCCATATCTTGGCTATTATGAAAACTGCTTCAGTGAAGATGGGAGTATAGATATCTCCTTGAGATAATGAGTCACCAGTCTCCCCTGTAGGCCTAGATTTGATTGCTTTACAGTCTCAGGTAAGTGGATTCATGTATCTATTCTTCTATGTTTTTATTTCACTCAGCAAACCATCCTCTTGAACCATCCATGTTGTTAACACATGATAGAATTTGTTCTATAAATCAAAATCTATCATTTATGTCTACACCAACTTTTATGTTCTTTTTCTTTGTTTTTGTGAATAGGATATTCTGTTTTTCCACTGATGAACATTTAGGTTGTTTCTATTTCTTATTTTAAGTAATAATACTTTCATTAACATAGCAGCATAAATAATAAATAATCTCTTCAAAATCCCACATACAGTTTTTTCAGATGGGAATTCAAAAGTGAGCTTGCGGTCATATTATGGTTTGATTTTTGGTTTGAGGAAACTCCATACTGTGTTCTCAAGAAGTAACTGCACATTTTCATACTCCAGCCAAATATGAACTCCTAGTTTCTTCATGTGTGTCCAATAATTTTCACTTTTGTTTTGCTGCTATTGTGGTTGAGGGCATTATTGTTTGTTCCTGAACAAAGTCCTCACTAGCAAGTGTGAGTCCTTATCTTCTTGTGATTTTAATTTATGTTTTGCAGATGATTAGAATTAAGTTCTTTCTCATATACCTCTTGGTCGTTTGTAAGTCATCTTTGGAGAAAATCTTTGGCCCATTCTCCTGGTTTTGTTTTTTGGTTTTTGTTTTTTTTTCTATTTTTATTTTATTGAAATAGATTTTTTCCCATGATGCCTTCATTTATCATGGTATCTCTTTCCTTGCTTTTCCACTCTGTCCCTATTCCAGCTCAAATCTCCCATTCTCTTATGTTCTCATCCCCCATCCCTTACCCCCCATTGCCTCCCTCACCCCCAGTTTGTTTATGTAGATTTCATCTATTTCTCCTTCACAGGGCTATCTATACATCCCTCTTAGGGTCCTCCTTGTCAGCTAGCTTCTCTAGAGCTGTGGATTGTAGTCTGGTTATCCTTTGCTTTACATCTAGTATCCACTTACGAATGATTATACCATGTTTGTCCTTAAGAGTCTGGGAGAAACATGGTGCTAGGAAAGTTCCCAGGAATCCACAAGGATGACCCCACCTTAGACTACTAGTAATAGTCAAAAGAGTGTCTGAACTGGCCTACTCTGGTAATCAGATTGGTCAATACCCTGTTATAATAGAGCCTTCATCCAGTAACTAATGGAAGCAAATGCAGAGATCTATAACCTGATGCCAGGCTGAGCCCCAGGAGTCCAATCAATGAGAAAGAGGAGGGTGTAGTAGGAAGTTTGTCTGTGCCCCTCCCAGTCTGTAGCCACTCAGACCCAAATAAACACACAGAGGTTTATATTAATTACGAACTGTATGGCCATTAGTTCAGGCTTATTACTGAATAGCTCTTAAACTTAAATTAACCCATAACTCTTATTTATGTTTAGCCAAGTGGCTTGATACCTTTTCTCAGTTCTGCCTTATCATCTTGCTTCCTCTGTGTCTGGCTGGTGACTCCTGACTCAGCCTTCCTCTTCTTAGAATTCTCCTTGTCTGCTTATCCCACCTATACTTCCTGCCTGGCTACTGGCCAATCAGCATTTTATTTATCAACCAATCAGAGCAACATCTACTTACAGCATACAGATCGATATTCCACAGCAGGAAGGATTCTATGAGCAAGTAATATCAAGATAATGATGGGGAAACTTACAGGGACGGCCCGCCAAACTAGTGGACTTGTGAACTGTGGACCAATAGATGTGGAGCTCCCATGGGACTGGACTAGGCTGTCTGGATAGAAGAGACAGTTGTTTAGCCTGAACTGTTTAGGGGGTCCCCAGACAGTGGGATCTGGATCCATCTCTGGTGCATGAGGAGGCTTTTTGGAGCCCAGTACCTAAGGTGTGATACCTTGTGCAGGCCTGGTTCAGGGGGGAGGGGTTTGGACCTGCCTCGACTGAATGTACCAGGCTCTGCTGACTCCCCATGGGAGACCTTGCCTTGGAGGAGGTGGAGATGGGGAGTGGGTTAGAGGGGAAGGCTAGGGAGTGGGAGGAGGGAGGAGAATCTATGATTGGTATGTAAAATGAATAGAAATTTTCTTAATAATAAAAATTTTTAAAAAAAGAAATGGATTTTTTTCCATACAATATATTCTAGTTGTGGCTTCCCATCCCCCAACTACTCCAAGATCATCCCCACCTCCTCTCCCATCTGAACCCACAACTTTTCTGTTTCTAATTAGAAAGCAAATTGCCATCTAAGGAATAACAATAAAATAAAATAAAGTTTTGTTTCTATGTTAATTTCTTTTGAAATTGAGGTGGGAATTTCCTACAATTTTGTACAATAATCCTTTAAGACAATAGTCTGTCTTTCTTCCTTCTGTCAAAAATTTTTTACCCGTATTTCATTATATCCTGAGTTATGGAAAATTTCTCAAGTCTTAAAGGAGGTTCAGACATCAAATCACAAGTGACTTCCAGAGGGACCAAAGAAAGCCTTCTTGACAGCACTTCCCAATCTCTAAGCCACGCCTGCAGGCTACACTGCCCCTCACTTCCCACCCTAAATCTTGCTGACACTTGCAGACTAAACACATGGGATAGACTGAAAATGCCATTAACAGGCCTGAAGCTCACTGCTCTCTGATCTGCAGAGTTTCCAGCATGATCAGATGTGACAGTGTTTACTGAACTTCCATCACAGTGTCACACACACTCAGTGCTCACTCAGCCTTCTTCCTTGTGCGTTGAGGCTTACTGTTTCTCTCTCCATACCCTTTAGACTTCTCCAGGGAAGTTATTTGTGGTCCTCATTTGCTAAGGTTAAAACAAATCTCTCATAGTTCCCAGAGGGAAAACATACAATTCTTTGATCAGGAAAAAAAAATGTTTATCTTTTGTTCCCAATAACAAGTTTATTCATTCAAATCCCTTTTCTATTCTCACCTCCTGCTCCAGCTCCTTTTTTAAGTTTTTTGTGCCTAAATGAACTATTGCACGCCACGCAGCAGTGGCGCACACCTTTAATTCCAGGACTCAGGAGACAGAGGCAAGCAGATCTATGTAAGTTCAAGGCCAGCCTGATGTACAAAGTTTATCAGCTATGGCTGTTACATAGAGAAACCCTGCCCATTGAAAAAGAACTATTCCTCATTATGTTACAAATATTTGTCTGTCAAAACATAATCCCAAACTATTCATCCTTGTTCCAAATGTAAGACCAAAAAAACAGCATTCCCGCTTCAGTCCGTATTTAGCCAGTAGTCTTTACACAATAACAAAGGGGGAAATGTTCAACTCTAATAGGCACTGGGCTAGACCAATGGGCTCAAGTCACTAAAAATGTTTAAATATGTACAAAACAGTACTAGAAGTCTTGACGTCCTGTAGATAATCATTTGTGTTCCAAGATACTGGTTGATTTAGTAAGGCCAGCCCTGAATATCAAGGTTTAAGCTCCCATCTTCTTTTACAGATACCTTGAATTATCCATCAGACTGACACTAAGCCATGTAGCAAACCAATATGTACTTAAGTTGATATAATAATAATAATCGGGTAATTCATATCCTTGTGAAAGATTTATGCACTTAGAGACTTCATCATTTATACAACTTGTGGAGTCACTAGATAAACAACACTGATAAAAAAAATAATAATGCCCACAAGGTAACATACAGAAGATTTTAAATTTTGTTTGGTGTCAGGTAATATTGATGGCACTTTAAATCTTTTGTGCAGCCAGTGACAAATTATAAGTGAAGAGACAGCTAGCCATAATACAGCTCTCCTGTAGATTTTTGTCTTCACAGAACGTTATTAAAGCCACTCTCCTAGCTGATCACACGTCTCTACCCTTCACTTATGGATTCAACCTTCTATTTCCTACCTCCATTTTTTTTCTTCCTCAATAAGTGTTACACTAATTTAAAATCAGTTTCAGACTATATGAACCATATTAATTCTTAATCCATTCACATCCATGGCTTTTAGAACTGACCAAAATCCCTTTGGAAAAGAAGCATGCAAATGTGTAGGAAAATTCTGATCCAATACTATGTTTACCTAGCTACTCCCTGTGTGTAACCACTAGTTGCTAATAAGGCACTTTAAAAAAAGTTTATTAAGTCTGTGGAGCTGCTTCCTTATAACTCAGAGAGGAATGTATCCTACCACAGAAGTACTTGTACGCCCATGTTTACTGCTGCACTACTCATAACAGTAAAGGACTATAACCACTCTAGATATACATTAGCAGGAAGACAGGAAGTGCAACTGTAGCATATATACACAAAAGAATTTTACTAAGATGTTAAAATGAAATTTTCAGAAAAGTGAATGGAACTGGAAAGAATTCTATAAAGTAAGGTGTGGCGGTATTGTGGTCTCCAAAATATTGTGTACCCTAATAAACTTATCTGGGGTCAGAGAACAGAAAACCCACTAGATACTTAGGATAGGCAGTGGTAGCACATGCCTTTAATCCTAGCATTCCAGAGGTAGAAATCCATCTGTTCAAAGATAAAACCAAGCATGGTGACTCACGCCTTTAATCCCAGAAAGCGAGCCTTTAACCCCAGGGAGTGATGGTAGAAAGCAGAAAGATATATAAGGCGTAAGGACCAGAAACTAGAAGCATTTGGCTGGTTAAGCTTTCAGGCTTTTGAGCAGCAGTTCAGCTGAGATTCATTCTAGATGAGGACTAAGAGGCTTCCAGTCTGAGGAAACAGGATCAGCTGAGGAACTGGTGAGGTGAGGTAACTGTGGCTTGTTGTTTCTCTGATCTTCCAGCATTTATCCCAATATCTGGCCTCAGGTTTGTTTTTATTAATAAGACCATCTAAGATTCATGCAACAGTAAGGTGAATAATCTCAGGAATACGCAAATTTCAATTCTCTCATTTGCTGATCCTAGTTTTTAGTGCTAGTATGTATGTATAGAGTGGTGGGTGATTTAATATAGCTTAGACAATTTTTTTTTGTCTTGAAACCTTTATTAGTTCTGAGAAAGGGAAGCAAGGAGGCCTTGCCTTGTCCAGGGGGCCTACAACCTTCACTCACTGTTTGATGTTTTGGGGGGTGGGATGGTTCTCACAGTCTAATCCATGGGGTGGCCAGGTCAGTTTCCATCTTGGGCTACACACTGAAGCATGTCAAACAAACAGAACAAGAAATGTGTCCAGGCAGCTGCAGACCAGGATCTGGTGGGTTGACAGCAGATACAGAAACTTATATTCAGCAAAAGAGATATGGTCACCCATGATGAAGGCCTTGCCTCCATAATTTTGGGTAAGTGAGGGTCTCAAAAGGCTTCAAGTCCTCAAGAAGTGTCTTTACATGGTCATTTCTCTCTTTTTAATTTCTTCTTTCATTTTTTTTGAGATTGTAATATAATTATATCACTTCCCACTTCCCCTTCCTTCCTCCAAACCCTCCCATTTACCCTTCCTAGCTTTCTTTTAACTTCATGGCCTTTTTTATTCACTAATTGTTGTTACATGCATATATGTATACATATATATATATATATATATATATATATATATATATATATATGTATATTCCTAAATACAACCTTCTTGGTATGTATGTTACTTGTATGTATGTTTTAAGGGCTGACCACTTTGTAACAAATAAAGATGACCACAGAAAATCATATAATCATTCTTGCCTTTCTGGTATTTGGTATAGAAGAGGGTGGCATATTTGCAATAAAGAGCCTCCACCTAGTCATTCACCACATCCACCAGGGCATCCTTCCTCAGACCTTTCCCATAGAACCTGAAGGAGAGGTACCACAGTATGCCATTCAATTGGTACAGGGTGTTCTCCACTCATGAACTTGGGGAACTGACCACACAAATGGGTAGGTTTGAGTGGTCCTTGTCATCACCTCCTCCTTCCAGCTCTCCCTTGTCGGCAAGCAACATGTGCATGATGGTGCAGCACCCTGCCCTCAGACTGTGAGGCAGATTGTAATATACCATGGCATGCTTACACAGGAGGGGCAGATTTGCTGCTGCAAAGATGGTGGTGGGTCGTAGGCACAGGCAGAGCAAGCTTAAACAATTTTCTGTCAACTTCAAGTTGGATCCTTTAACACCAAGCTAAGCTGACAAGAGAAAAATTATGAAGGGTTTCTATTTTAGTGTTCAGTTGAGAAAAAAACATAAAAGTGTATGTGCTATATATATATATATGGATTATAGAGAGATACAACTGTATATTACAGTGATATAATCATGTATTTTTGTTATATAACAAAATTTTAATATAATGTAATATATGTATCTATATGTTTATATACTACATATATGTTGACTATACTTCACACGAGTAAAATTGACATGAAATATTTATATGTATACATGAAATATTTATATTTTTATAGTAGCATAGCTATGCATATGGTAAAGCACCAAAGTTGAGTTGTCTTGCTCATTCACTCAACAAGCATTCTGAGTAGAACAGAGCTGAGCAAACTTCTCTTATCAAGAGCCGAATAGTACCTATTAAAATGTGGCTTTGCAGACCACACAGTCTGGTTGACCATCTACGCTGCAGATGTACAGTACGGAAATGACTGGAAATGGTTGTGTTTCCCGTACAAAAAGGTCTCCCTATTGTGGCCAAGTCTCTAGTGCTTGACCGCTTGTTCAATGCTATTGTCACCTTGTTGCCTATGAGCACAGGGACTCTACTCATCACTACCAACACTGGGCTTGATAATAGCTCTTACTGGGAAATCGTTTTTCTCGAGAATGTCTGCATGACTTTCTGCTTCCTGGCCTCTTTAAAGTCTTTACTCTGCTAATAATCACGATAGCTTACCCTGTTAGACTGACAGCCTCGTCAGACACTGTTCTTTTCATCCTATGACAGTGACTTTGCCAGTGGTTGGAAGCATGTAGACTCAGGAGCAAAAACATTTAAGTTTAATTTTGATTCTCTTATTTACTGGCTGTATGATTTTTGAGCAATTAAATAATCTATCTGCAGATTATTTCCATTTATGGATAAGAAAAAAATGAGTATACAAATAGCATCTATCTCGTGGTACTTTTCTGAAATGATTATACAGAATAGTATGCCATTATTACTAATATGCTTACCATTTGTCTTCCTACAAGAGTATGTAAGTTCTCTGAAGAGGGAATTTATGCCTTCTCTGACCACCACTGCATTCTCATAGTCATTCACAATGACTATGAAATAATGAAAGAAAATTAAAATTTATCTAGTGAAATCTCTTAAACAATGGAAATGAAACTAAATTATCCAGCAGATAGTAGAAAAAAATAAAAATATAAGAAAACACAAAAGAAATCTCAGAAAATAATTTATGTAATCAACCATTCATCATAATGACTGACTTCAACCCATGAAAGTTAATTAAATAAATCCATCTACTAAAAAAGATTATTGAGATGGGTGTGGAGTGTGGTCCATGCCTTTAATCCAAGCACTCAGAGGCAGAGACAGGAGGATCTCTAAGTTTGAGGCCAGCCTAGTCTATAGTGAGTTCCAGGACAACCAGGGCTACACCTAGAAACTGTGTCTCTATGTGTAGACGGTGAATATAAAGCACAACACTCTCCCGCCCCCCCCCCCGACTCTATGCATAGTCTATGTGTGTATATTCTGAGAGTGAGCCTGTTTATAATAACTAGCTAGATTTAATTAAAAACTCTAACCTAGTCTTCTTCTCTTCCTCCTTATTTTTTTCTTTCTTCCTTTCTTCCTTCCTTCCTTCCTTCCCTCCTACAAGAAGGTAAAGCCTCCCATGGAGAGTCAGCAGAGCCTGGTACATTCAGTAGAGGTGGGTCCAAGCCCCTCTCCTCTGCATCAAGGTTGTACAAGGTGGTCCACAATAGGCACTGTGCTCCAAAAAGCCAGTTCATGCACCAGGGATAGATGCTGATCTCACTGCCAGGGGCCCCTCAAGCAGACCAAGCTACACAACTGTCTCACTTATGCAGAGGGCCTAGTCTAGTCCCGTGCAGGCTCCACAGTTGTTGGTCTAAAGTTCATGAGTTCTCACTAGCTTGGTTCAACTGTCACTGTAGATTTACTCATCATGATCTTGATGTTCCTTGCTCATAGAATCCCTCTTCCCTTTCTTCGACTGGATTCCTGGAGCTCGGCCTGGTGTTTGGCTGTGGATCTCTTCATCTGCTTCCATCAATTACTAGATGAAGGCTCTGTGATGACAGGGTATTCACCAATCTGATTACTGGGGTAAGCCTGCTCAGGCATCCTCTCCACTATTGGTAGTAGTCTAAGCTGGGGTCAACCTGGTGGATTCCTGGGAACTTCCCTAGCACCAGCTTTCTCCCTATCCCCCTGATGTCTCCCTTTATCAATATATGTCTTTCATTGCTCTCCCACTCTGTCCTGTTCCAGCTCGACCATCCCATTCCCTTATGTTCTCATCCCCTATCCCCTACCCTTTATTGTCTCCCTTGCCCCCAGTTTACTCAGGAGATCTCATCTATTCACCCTTCCCAGGGAGATCCATACATCCTTCTTAGGGTCCTCTGTGTTAGCTAGCTTCTGGTGTTTTTCATATGTAAAAGTTTGGATTTGTGATTCTTTTAAGATCTTTTATAAGATTACCTTTTGAGATAATAATACAATGATCCATCCTCAGCTTGTTATCTAATGTTGGGTGGTCAGCCCTGAGATCATATACAAAGAGATAATATTATATGGACTGAGCAGGTTATATTTATGTATACGTTATTTAGAGGTCATGAATTTGAGAACATGTAACAGATGAAAGAGAAGGACAGAGATGGTTTAATTATATTTTAGTTTAAAAAGTAAATTTTAAAAGAAGTTAGTGAAACTTTGAATAAAGACACTACTTTTTGTTATTCGAATGCCTCCCCTTTGAAGTTTATCAGATTTAGTTCCTATAAGTATGATTGTTTGTATGCATTGTAACAAATAGAAAGCCTTATTGTTAAGCTTAAATTACTGAAAAATTAATGTCCATTGGACGCTTTCTCACAACCATTCACTTTGAAAGGCTGGACACATTTGCCATTGTTAGAAACCTTGCTTTAAAGTGTTCTATTCTTTCAAGTCATCTTAGGGAACTGTATTTCTGCTTTATAGTTTCATATTTTATTTGTAAATTAGAATTCTACATTTTACTTGACATAAAATGAGATGCAGTATGCTGTTACCACTGTCTTAAAACAGTGCTATCTAGCAGCAAGGATGACATGGATATGCATATGTCTCACAGATGGGGATCAATAGGTGGCCGCTGTACCTGAAATAGTTCAAGAAACAGATGGTGTTTGTCGGTGTGTGAACAAGAATGAAGAGATTTGTGTTTGTCCAATTGATATGGAGGTCCAAGAAGACAGAAACATAGAGAATCTCCCTAAAAATGATAGAGACCAAACAGAATAAGGGGACCATATGAGCTACAAAAGGAAAGATTATATTTTTCATAATTAAAAATACTACAATATAAAGAAAATTGATTCAAAACCCGAATCAAGGCACATAAAATACAAATAATAAGATCATTTACTATTATCACTTTTTGTTTTTTTACTAACCCAGTACAAGCAGACATTTAATTCAATAGTATGCCAGACTTCATTGTGGTACAAACTCAGCTACGTATATGAAAACATTTTTCCATTTCATTCTTCTTGCATTGTCTAGGTAACAGAAATTAATATGGTAGAATCATTTGCTGAGGACAGATGGATAATGAAGTAAGATAAAGGGTAAATAAGGGATAAATCCTTAAAAGCCTTTAAAAACTAATGATAAGATAGTAATATTTTTAAAATTCTGAAGAATTTAAACAGAGTTACAAGTTATCGTTCATAGTGTCCTTTTTTTCTAATACTGTGATACAAATTTATTTTAGGAAAGCCAGTGATCACTTAAAGATTTTTGCAAATATCTTTATACAAGCTCATATTTTGCTTGACACCTTTACCAGTCTATTCAAACACCTTTTAAAATAATTTTTCAAACAGTTTTCTTAAAACTTAATTAAACCTAATTTTACAAAACAATTATTTAATTAATTAAGGATGTGAGTATGACATGGCTGAAGACTTCCATAAGACTCTGATATAGATTCTGAGGTAAATACTTTGGACCTGAATTTCAGTCCTCTCTCTGATAATTATGAGACCCTGGCCAAGTATAACCTAAAGTCTGTGGATCCATATTTTTCATGCTTGAAATCATAGTCATAATATTTTACCCAAAATGAAAAAACAAAACAATGCATTGTAAACTTTTTGTCACAACTAAGCTGCCTGAAATAAACAACTCATAGGAAGAATTTATTTTGGCCCACGGTTTCAGAGGAGTTGGTTTTCTATAAGAGGGCGAGCATGGTTGAGCAGAGCAGTCCACTTCACAGTGTGCAGGAAGTATAGGAAAGGGACCCCAAGAAGGAAATATATGACCCTGAGTATCTGCCCCTAGCCATCTACCTCCTAAAACTCTCCCCTGCCTTATCTTTGTCAACACCTCCCAGCTATGTGGGCATATGATGAGAACATCAAAGGATTCATTTATTAATTATGTTGGAGCCCTCAGGATCCAAACATTTCCAAAAAGCTGTCAACCAAGCGCCAAAACATGAATCTATGGGGACGCTTCTCATATTCAAATCATAACAAGAAGAATGTTTGATTAATTTTGTTTACCCAGGGTCTAACACAGTATAGGAGTCAGGGAGTAGTCTACCAATATTTACTGACTATATAAAAAGTAATTTGAGATTTACTTTAAAGTAACAGGTTCATATTCACTACTATTGTCTGAAATTCTAAATATGTTATCTTTTAAACAAATAAAATAAAATGGTGCACCAGGCAGTGGTGGTACATGCCTTTATTTCTAGCACTTGGGTGGCCGAGGCTTGTGAATCCCTGAGTTCAAGGCCAGCCTGGTCTACAGAACAAGTTCCAGGACATCCAGGACTACAGAGAAACCCTTTCTTAGGGGAAGGGGGAAGAGTGATGCATGTCTTTAACCCCAGCACTAAGGAGTCAGGGGTGGGTAAATCTCTGTAAGTTCAAGGCCAGACTTGTCCATACAGTGAGTTTCTGGTCATCCAGGGCTATGCAGTGAGACTAGGCAGATAGATAGATAGATAGATAGATAGATAGATAGATAGATAGATAGATAGATAGACAGACAGATAGATGATGATAGAAGAAAAATGTGTAAAGAGTAAAATAAAAGTTGTTTCTAGGAAGTAGCAGGCTTGAAGAGACTGGAAAAGAAATTTTAAAAAGCTTATTCAATGCCACACACTAAATAAATAGATAGATAAATAAAATTAAAAAGCAAAATACCAAGTTGGGGCAGGACTAAGCTCTCCTCCCTGCATCAAGTCTGAGTAAGAAATCTCGACATAGGGAATGGGCTCTAAAGAGCTAGCTCATGTTCCTGAAAGAGTGAATGGGGGTGGGATGAGGAAGAGGTACGAGGACAGGAGAAGTGGAGGGAGGGGAAACAGTGGTTAATATGTAAGGTGAAAAAAAATTAAGTAAAAAAGGCAAACTACATTCATCAGTTAGAATTTGGTTTACTAATTGTAAAGAAAAGGATTGACCAAGTCAATAAGATGTCTATGTACACAGTAAAATATGGCTAGCCAGTTATTTCAAAGCTCATGCAATTGGAAAATAATCCATAACTAAAACTAAGGAATAACCCCAGACTCAGGCAAGAAGAAATCTTGTTTCATCAATAGCCAAGAAATCTGGGAAATATATTTGGTGGGGTATTGAAGAAAATATGAAGCGACACTCAGCTGTGCACATGCACCATAAAATGAAAGAAATCAGTCTACACAGAAAAATGATGCGGCCCAAGTTGACCTGCTTGAGAAGCTGCCAAAAGTCCTTATGGACGAGAGTGATGGGGTGGAGACCATCTGCTGGATTTCAGCATTCTGAGGTCCACCTGCACCTCCAGCTGGAGAGCCTGACAATGCATCTCTGAAACTGTCATTGTGTTTCCATTTTTGGTTTCTTTTTAATGGGTTTTGTTCCATGCAGCCATATTCTCCTGGGTTTGTAAAGGAAAAGACCCATCAAGTGAAATCTTACCAGAATTTTAAACACACTTTTCAGTTCAAATGTGTTTGACTTTTTATCATATTTCTTCAGATGAAAATTTTCAAAGAATAAAACCAGTTTAATCCCAGCTATTATTTTATTAATATGCAATTATATTCATGGCTTGGGGAAAAGTAAGGAAGTCAGAAAATCCTACAATAAATTCACAAAACCTTTAAAAAGAGAAACAGAAAGCAAAAGATGAAGAACAGATGATGGGGGCCCTCAGATTAGCTTGAGTAAAATAGGTGAAGCAGCTGAGGCTGAAGTCTGAAAAACATCCCTTGTAGTGTGAAGGAGATAACATAGCAGCTGCCACAGCATGGATGAGGTTCCTTGTAAAAAATCCCTGCAAGAATTTGTATTGTCTGAATATGAAGCGATATGAATCTATCCAAAACTTGATGGAAGAACATGGCAGAAATGCAAAGAACTTTCAAAGCAATGTCTCTGGTGGAAGGAATGAGCCCTTGCTTCATTAGTTACGTGTCTCACTTATGCAAAAAAAAATCTGAAAATAATAATTTAAGGGAAAGGGGATGGATTTTGGCTCACAGTTCTAGGAAATACTGTTCGGTTTGGCTTTGGAGTTACGGCAGCAGAAGCACAAGGTGGCAGGTTACATCATGTTCACAGTCAGGAAGCCGAGAGCAATGAATGCTGTGTTCAGCTCACTTACTCTTTGGTGTTCAGTCTGGGACTGCAGCCTATGGAATGGGACTGCCCACATTTATGGAAGGTCTTCCCACTTCAATTCTCCTTACCAGGTAACCCCTCAAAGACACACCCAGGGATTTGTTTACATGTCTATTCTGTATAAGGACTCTGACCTAACCAATTGCACCACTCGAGCTCCTACATGGCTATTCTAAATCCCACAGTTTTCAATAAAGATTGGCTATAACAGGTTGGGAGAAAAATGTTACTATAAAGTTTATAAATTTT
Source organism: Peromyscus eremicus (assembly GCF_949786415.1). Taxonomy (NCBI): domain Eukaryota; kingdom Metazoa; phylum Chordata; class Mammalia; order Rodentia; family Cricetidae; genus Peromyscus; species Peromyscus eremicus. The sequence continues at coordinate 23,573,180 of NC_081424.1, read as the reverse complement.
ATGAGCTATTTTGATATGTTCTATTTGGCACTCTCATTTGTTTGAAGTGAGAAACAAAATAATTTGCTCAAGATATGAAGGACTTTAATAGAAAGTTAGAATGATAGACTTGAGAGAAGAACAGAATTTGAAATTTCACATGTCAAGGAAAATAAATATCGAATTGCGACAGTATTGTTGGATTGTCTTGAGGACCTTATTAGTATGGTTGGTTCTCTGTAGCCATTCATTTATAGCAATAATTTTCCACCCAGCTGTCTGATTGTTTCTATCAATACTTCATAGACCTTATATAGATATGAATAACAGTAAAAGGAAATGATTACAATTCTCAGCAATGAGGTTTATCTATGAAACAAAGTATCAGGTCAAGAGAGATTAATAGGCATATAAAACAGTAAAATGATACACTGTGAAGCCTAAGTTTTCAACAAAATGAGATGAAATAAATAGAGACAGCATACACAGATGAAGTAGAATTAGTAGAACCTGTTATAATTCCTGATAAGACTAAACTAATGAAGAAAGAGCCAATACAGTGGCTTTCTGTAATACATCTGACCAACAAGAACATTTCAACCTGTATAACAAATTGAAACACACCTCAAATTCAAAAATCAGACACTACCTCAGAGTGAAAGGCTGGGAAAAGACTTTCCAATCAAATGGACTTAAGAAGCAAGCTGGTGTAGCTATCCTAATATCTAATAAAACAGACCAAACTAAAATCAATTGAAAGAGATGGAAAAGGACATTACATATTTATCACAGGGAAAATCCACCAAGATAAAGTCTCAACTCTGAATATTTATGCCCCAAATACAAGGGCACCGACATTTGTAAAAGAAATATTACTAAAGCTTAAATCACACATCAAACCCCACACACTAGTAGTGGGAGATTTCAACACCCAACTCTCACCAATAGACAGGTCTGCCAGACAGAAACTTAACAGAGAAATAAGGGAACTAACAGACATGATGACTCAAATGGACTTAATAGATATCTACAGAACATTCCAACCTAACACAAAAGAATATACCTTCTTCTTGGCACCCTGTGGAACCTTCTCTAAAACTGATCGCATGCTCGGTCACAAAGCAAATCTCAACAGATACAAAAAATTGGGATAATCTCCTGTATTTTATTGGACCACCACAGCTTAAAGTTAGATTTCAACAAACAACAAAAATTACAGAAACCCTACAATCTCATGGAACTGAACAATGCCCAACAATCACCAATGGGTCAAGGAAGAATTAAAGAAAGAAATTAAAGATTTCCTAGAATTCAATGAAAATGAAAGTACAACATACCCAAACTTATGGAATACTATGAAATCAGTGCTAAGAGGAAAATTCATAGCACTAATTGCCCACATAAGGATGGAGAAATCTCACACTAGTGACTTAACAGCACACCTGAAAGCTCTAGAACAAAAAGAAGTAAACTCACCCAGGAGGAGTAGATGGCAGGAAATAATCAAATTGAGAGGTGAAATCAATAAAATAGAAACAAAGAGAACAATACAAAGAATCAATGAAACAAAGAGTTGGTTCATTGAGAAAATCAACAAGATAGATGAGCCCTTATCCAGAGAGAGAGAAAGAGAGAGAGAGAGAGAGAGAGAGAGAGAGAGAGAGAGAATCCAAATTAACAAAATCAGAAATGAAAATGGAGACATAACAACAGACTATGAGGAAATCCAGAGAATCATCAGGTCATACTTCAAAAACCTGTACTCCACAAAATTGGAAAATCTGAAAGAAATGGACAATTTTCTGTATAGGTACCACATACCTAAGTTAAATCAAGACCAGATAAACTATTTAAATAGACTAATAACACCTAAGGAAATAGAAACAGTCATTAAAAGTCTCCCAACCAAAAAAGCCTGGGACCAGATGGTTTCAGCGCAGAATTCTACCAAAATTTCAAGTAAGTGCTAATATCAATACTCTTCAAATTGTTCCACACAATAGAAACAGAAGGAACATTACCAAACTCCTTTTATGAGGCTACAGTTATCCTGATACCCAAACCACACAAAGATGCAACAAAGAAAGAGAATTACAAACTAAGCTCCCTCATGAACATTGATGCAAAAATACTCAATAAAATATTGACAAACTGAATCCAAAAACACATTAAAAAAATTATCCACCATGAGCAAGTAGGCTTCATCCCAGCAATGCAAGGATGATTCAACATACAAAAATCTGTCAATGTAATACACCATATAAACAAATTGAAAGAAAAAACACATGATCATATCATTGGATGCTGAAAAAGCCTTGACATAATCCAACACCCCTTCATGATAAAGATTCTAGAGAAATCAGGAATACAAGGAACATACCCAAACATAATAAAGGCAATTTACAACAAGCTGACAGCCAACACCAAATTAAATTGAAAGAAACTCAAAGCAATTCCACTAAAACCAGGAACAAGACAAGGTGTTGTCCACTCTCCCCATATTTATTCAATATAGTACTTGAAGTTCTAGCTAGAGCAATAAGACAACAAAAGGAGATCAAAGTGATAGAAATTAGAAAGGAGTCAAACTTTCACTATTTGCAGATGATATGATAGTATACATAAGTGACCCAAAAAATTCTACCAGGAAACTCCTATAGCTGATAAACACCTTCAGTAGCCCTCCTATATACTAATGATAAATGGGCTGAGAAAGAAACCAGATAAACATCACCCTTTAAAATAGCCACAGATAATACAGAATACCTTAGGGTAGCTCTAACTAAGCAAGTGAAGGGCCTGTATGATTAGAACCTTAAGTCTCTGAAGAAAGAAATTGAAGAAGATATCAGAAAATGGAAAGATCTCCCATGCTCCTGGATAGGTAGGATTAACATAGTAAAAATGGCAATCTTACCAAAAGCAATCTGCAGATTCAATGCAATCCCCATCAAAATCCCAATACAATTCTTCATAGACCTGGAAAGAACAATACTCAACTTCATATGGAAGAAAAAACCCAGGATAGCTAAAAGAATCCTGTACAATAAAGCAACCTCTGGAGGCATCACAATCCTTGACCTCAAGCTCTACTATAGAGCTATAGTAATAAAAACAGCTTGGAAATGGCATAAAATCCAACATGTGGACGAATGGAATTGAATTGAAGACCTTGACATTAATCCTAACACCTATGAACACCTGCCTTTTGACAAAGAAGCCAAAACTGTACAATGGAAAAAAAAGAAAGCATCTTCAACAAATAGTGCTGGCATAACTAGATGTCAACATGCAGAAGATTGCAAATAGATCCACATCTATCACCATGCACAAAACTCAAGTCCAAGTGAATCAAAGACCTCAACATAAAACCAGTTACACTGAACTTGATAGAAGAGAAAGTAGGAAGTAGTCTTGAACACATTGGCATAGGAGACCACTTCCTAAATATAACACCAATAGCACAGACACTGAAGGCAAAAATTAATAAATGGGACCTCCTGAAACTAATAAGCTTCTATAAGGCAAAGAACACAGTAAATAAAACAAAACGATAGCCTACAGAATGGGAAAATATCTTCACCAACCCCACATCTGACAGAGGGCGGATCTCCAAAATATACAAAAGAAACTAGACTTCAAAATACTAAACAATTCAATTAAAAAATGGACTACAGTGCTAAACAGAGAATTCTCAACAGAAGAAGCTCAGATGGTTGAAAGACATTTAAGGAATTGCTCAACACCCTTAGTCATCAGGGAAATGCAAATCAAAACAATTTTAAGATACCGTCTTACACCTGTCAGAATGGCTAAGATCAAAAACATTGATGACAGCTTATGTTGGAGAAGATGTAGAGCAAGGGGAACACTTCTCCACTGTTGGTGGGAATGCAAACTTGTACAGCTGTAGATGAATTTCTAACTGGTCTTGTTAAACCAAAAACACAGAGACAAATATAGGGGTGAAAGCCTTAGAGAGATCAGGGAAATAGGGAAGGCCACCAGCCAACCTTACCTCACCAACTCTGCAGCTTCCAAAGGGAGTGACTTCCCGTCTACCCAGGCTTATATGCCTTGCTGTTCTGCCATCTGATTTGCTCTCTGTCTAGCTACATCACTTCTTCTTCCTGGCCAGCTCTGTCACTTCCTGTCTGTACAGGCCTCCAGAACTCTATGGTTGGTACTGGGATTAAAGACGTGGGTCCCTAGTGTGGCCTTGAACACACAGAGATCCTGTCTGCTAAGTGATAGGATTAAGTGTGTGTGCTACCGCTGCCTGAATTCTTTGTTTACTTAAAATGGCTTGCTACTTCCTCTGTTCTCCAGGCAAACTGTATTTATTAAAGCACAAATAAAATATCACCACATTTCCCCTTTTTGTCTAATAAAAAATAAAAAATAATTGAAGTTATAACTAATCTAAGAAAAACTATATACAACAAGTACAATAACTATATACAATATATACAAACAATAGAGACATCAACAATGTCTAGTCTATTCGCATTTGACAAATTCAGAGAAAATATTCCATTATCTACCCTATTTTGGTGAGTCCAAATGTACCTAATTCACTTTCTATCCTAACTTACATTACTAACAGAAAACTATCTTGTGATGTCTTTCAAACTTATACACTTAACACCTCTTAGTGACTTTTTTCTGAATTTCTTAAGAAAAACTGTAACTATAACTATCTAATCTTCAACTCCCTTAGAGACCCAAAAAGGAAATAATATTACCTAGTAAAACAGGAAGTGCAAACAAGTGACTTCCAAGTATTTTGTTTGTGCAACTCATTTGACATTGTAATGATTGTAGTGTAGAGTTAAGAAATACAGATTAACAATTAGTCATCTATAATAATCAAATGTATAGGCATGTTAGTTAAGTTTTCTAGGTATACATAGATATATTTCAATTAGGTAGGTAATCTTCAAACACTTCAAAGACCTACAGAATATGGAATTTAAAATGTTTTAAAAACATAGACCTTCCTGGACAATGAGACACATCTGCTCCTGGCAGCACACATTTACTTCAAAGAGGAAGATGAGTATCAAAGACACTCCATATGGAGTTTATCTTCTTCTTGGCAAAGATAGCCATTTGGGAAAGAAACTATTCTTGACTGCTTGACAAAATGTTGTATTGACTGGACATGCAGGACCCGTAGGAAGGTGGCCACTGAACTTTGCAAGGTGAGATAGTCCTTCAGGTTCCTGCTTCACAGAGGAGACTGCCAGATATTCTCCAGGACACAGAGAGAAGCAACTGAGAGACCATAGGCCTATAGGCTGAGGATGGATGCCCTAACATTGCAGAGGAACTTTGGATGACTGTCCAGTCAGACAGCTGTCTCTGTCATTTCCAGAATTTTTGGAAGTTGCTTACAATGCACTTCTTGTTTACTTAGTTAATATTATATTCTTCTGGGGTCTTTGGTGTAGTTTAAGACTAAGTAGTTATAAATACAATTTTCATTGGTTATGATAAAAGATAAGTTAGATATGAAACTTTAGATTCACAAATATAGGATAAATAGAATATTTTCTCTGAATTTGCCAAATATAGACTAGATATTGTAACTATAATTCTTGCTTGATAACTGTTTTGTTATATGTAATTTTACTATGTTAAAGTTAAAACCTTCCTTTTTGACTAGACAGAAAAGGGAAAATTCTGTGGGATAATGCTTTTGTACACTGGTTTAATAAAATGCTGATTGGCCAGTAGCCAGGCAGGATGAATAGGCAGATGAGGAGAATTCTGGGAAGAGAAAGGACAGAGTCAGGAGTCACCAGCCAGACACAGAAGAGGCAAGATGACAAGGCAGAACTGAGAAAAGGTACCAAGCCACATGGCTAAACATAGACAAGACTTATGAGTTAATTTAAGTGTAAGAGCTAGTCAGTAATAAGCCTGAGCTAATGGCCAAGCAGTTATAAATAATATTAAGCCTCTGTGTGATTATTTTATAAAAGGCTGCGGGACGGTGGGTGAGAGATTTGTCCCAACCGTGGGCCAGGCAGGACACAGGAAATCTTCTGACTACATATACCACTTTGGAAATCAGTATGACAGTTTCTCAGAAAATTGGGAATCAATCTACCTCAAGACCCAGCTATACCACTCTTGGGCATATACCCAAGAAATGTTCAATCATACCACAAAGACATATGCTCAACTATGTTCACAGCAGCATTATTCATAATAGCCAGAACTTGGAAACAATCTAGATGCCCCTCAACTAAAGAATGGATAATGGGGCACATATACACAACGGAGTTCTACTTAGTAGTGAAAAACAATGATATCATGAAATTTGCAGGCAACTGGATGGAACTAGAAAATATCATCCTGAGTGAGATAACCCAGACTCAAAAGGACAAACATGGTATGTACTCACTCATATGTGGATACAAGATGTAAAGCAAAGGATAACCAGACTACAACCCACAGCTCCAGAGAAGCTAGCTTACAAGGAGGACCCTAAGAGGGACACATGGATAGCCCTCTGAAGGAGAAATAGGTGAGATCTACATGAACAAACTGGGAGTGAGGGGGGTAGTGGAGGGTAAGAGGTGGGGAATGAGAGCTGAAATAGGGACAGAGTGGGACAGTAAGGAAAGAGATACCATGATAAATGGAGACATCATGGGAATAGGAAGAAACAGGATGCTAGAGAAGTTCTCAGAAATCTACGCGGATGACCTCACCTTAGACTACTAGCACTAGTTGAGAGGGTGTCTGAACTGGCCTACTCTGGTAATCAGATTGGTGAATACCTGTCATTATACAGCCTTCATCCATCAGTAACTGATGGAAGCAGATGCAGAGATCCACAGCCAGATGCCAGACCGAGCTCCATGAGTCCAATCAATGGGAGAGAGGAGGAATTCTATGAGCAAGGGACATTGAGATCATGATGGAAAAACATACAGAGACAGCCAGGCCTAATTAGTGGAAATTCACGAACTATGGACCAATAGCTGTGGAGCCCCCATGGTACTGGACTAGGCCCCCTGGACAGGTGAGACAGTTGTTTAGCTTGAAGTGTTTAGGGGGCTCCCTGGCAGTGAGATCAGGATCCATCCATTGTGCATGAGCAGGCTTTTTGGAGCACAGTGCCTTTGATGGGACATCATGTGCAGCCTTGGTGCAGAGGGGAAGGGCTTGGACCAGCCTCAGCTGAATGTACCAGGCTCTGCTGACTCCCCATAGGAAGCCTTGCCTTGGAGGAGGTGAGAATGGGGGGTGGGTTGCGGGGGGAGGTTGGGGAGCAGGAGGAGGGAGGGGAAGGGGATCTGTGGTTGGTATGTAAAATGAATAGAAAATTTCGTAGTAAAATAAAAGACAACTAGACCTCATATAAATGTATTATTTTGATTTTACATATCAGGACACTTTCTTACCCCCGTAGACATGCTTTGAGAAGAATAAACACAAGCCAGGTGGTGATGGTGCAAGCATTTTATCCCAACACTCAGGACCCAGAGGCAGGCAGATCTCTGTGAGTTTGAGACCAGCCTTGTCTACAGATCGAGTTCCAGGATAGCCAGGACCACACAAAGAAACCCTGTCCCAGAAGGAAGAAGAGGAGGAGGAGGAGGAGGAGGAGGAGGAGGAGGAGGAGGAGGAGGAGGAGGAGGAGGAGAAACACTTCCCAGTGGTCTCATTAGAATACTGTATTGTTTATTCTACACAATGATAGCTATTGCTATCATACCTTCTTGATGGTCAAATCTACTTTGCATAGCCATAGCCAGAGCAGCAGTTTACCCTCCACATAGCCACTGTACTCTAGTCACAACCAATTCTTATTTTCCTTAAACATTCTTAGTAGCTCTGCAAAGCTCTCTCCAGCTTTTCCTCTGGAAAGTCAAGTGTTACTGTTAATTTAGACACTTCCATGTATTCCCTAGTTTCACACATCAGGACCATTCTACCTTTCCTCTTACTTTCATCTCATTTCTCTCCTTACTTTTGGTTCTGTCAACCTACACTTTGCTTACTTCCACCTTGAGAAAGGTAACTCCTCTATTAATCTCACCATATCCCCTTTGGTTTAGCTACAATTGTAAGTTGTCTTCAAATAGTTCGCAGATGATTATACAATACAGAAATAAATTATTCAAATTATGAGGGAAAGCATGAGAAAAATTTCAGGAATTAGTTGCTAGTTTTGATGAAATGGCTTTAAGCATATGTTAAAAGGACCTTCTCCAACAGTTCTCTGTGGAGGTAGAGTGAGCTGCCTCAGAAATAAACAATCATTTGTGTTCATTCAGAGGCAAAAAGGAATAGTGTCCTAAGTAGAGGAAATTCTATCACTAAACAAATGGATGGGTCAAAGTTCTTAGGTTTGATAATCCAGGATTTTTTTTAAGTCTCTTAACTCTATTCCAAACAGCTAACTAAAGTTCTGTGTTGCTGCATTAGGAGAATGGGTATAGGGACTATATTTGGTAATTGGTTTATACTTACAATGTCTCTTTTAGAATGATAATTATGCTTTGTTTTGTATTAAAAACCGGTATGAAATAGATTTCAATATTGAAATGGGAAAAAGGAAGGAAAACAGTGTTATAGCCATTCTGTGTGATATACTTATGTTAGGATGCCTATAAAATTTGTGTTGCATCAATGAACTCAAATCTAGAGTCCATGTATGATATGTGCTGCCAACGGTTTGTTGATCATTATTTTGAGACAGTATATGCACCACCAAGGATGTGAATAAACTGTGTGATATTTGAACATTAGCAGGTTTTTCTCTTCCCAGAAAGGATATTGAGATATGACAAGATGGGACTGTCATATCTATCACAAAAGCCAAATACAACTAGGAACTGCAAGGTGAGGGAGCCAAAGGAACAGATGGTATGGGAAGCAGTCAAGTCATTAGCCATTTCTGTGATGGTGGACTTTGGCCAGGGATTAGTGTTTGCCACCAGAAAGGCATGTCATCAACTTTTATGAAGGTCGCTGCTTAAGATTATAAAATGATGTAACATCCATTTTACATGTTGCCTATTTACTTAGAATGTTAGTCTGACAAATATGTTTGAATTTAACTCAGCGAAGTCTAGACCAAGCAGTTTTCTACATCATGTATAACAAAGAAGTGCACTGATGAATGAATTTTGCATTTGCTGAGGGTGTATAGGTATTCCATATGGCTCGGGCAAGAGGCTTGGGATTATGTCTCAGCAGGAGTGAGGCATTCAGAATGTCCCAAGCAACCAAGCTCCGTTGGAAAAGATTATTTTAAGAATGAGTCAAATTGAAGTGTCATTGGTGAGTGGAGTCCTCTTGTTTGATCTCACTGAAGTCTAGTGAGCTCTACCTGACAGATGAGGCATGCATACAATGGCCCTGTATTCTTCTAAAGCTGTTTCTGATAAAGCTAAAATATCATTGTCATCAGTTACTGCTGTGGAGTTCTACATGTTGTTAAAATGTATAAGGTTGTTCCCATTTTATTTTTACTTCTGTGATAATTTTGTTTAAGTTCATCCTGGTTTTCAATCATGTACAATAAACACAATACCACTGTGTACACTTGTATCCATGATTAACTTAGCATATGAAAAGGACAAATGTGGATATGAGTCAGGGTGCCTAAAGGCTTTGAATATAATTTATAATTCAAAGAAACTGCCTTTAATAGCTCAAGCACATAGACGTAATTTGAATGATAACTATTTCTTAACAATATTAATAGTTTTTAAAGTAACCTTTTTCCAGGACTCTAGTTCTCAAACTCTAAGAGTGTTTGTGTCTCAAAGCTGCACCCCAATTCCCTGACTTCTGTCATTTACGAAGAAGCTCTGCTGATGCTGTGGTGATCAGTTTTCTTTTCCAATCTTCTTCCACCAGCATCTTTTATACATATATTACTAAATCTGAATAACAAACTATTATAACACACTTAATGTAACGTTTGCATCCATTTTTTAACAAATGATCAACAGCTATTCTTGTGTTTTAGGCCCTATTCTGCTCCAATATATCCCTGAACAAAACATATCATGGTCCGTGGGCTTAAATAGTCAGTGTTTTAGCAGAATAAAGATTATGATAAAACTCTGAAGAAAAAATAAAAAGGTAGAGTGACTTAAGGGAAACTGAGACTATTTTTCCAATATTTATTTTATGTATTTTGTCTGTGCACAATACTACACACACAGAGGTCACTAGGCGACTTGTAAAAGTCAACAATCTCCTTCCACAATGTAGATTTGGGGATGAGGCTTAGGGTGTCAGGCTTGGCAGCAGGTGCCTTTATTAACTGGGTCATTTCACCAGTCTCGAGAAACTGAGGTTTATCGCTTAGAAGATAGCCCAGAGGAGGGAGTTGCAAATCATGAGGGTGACACTTGAAATGTCATCATGTCAAGTGACTTTAGAAATGTCAGATGTTTCTAAATACTTGACAGTAGAGAGTCCCACCAGAACCATGAGAAGACTTTTCTAATTGGTAAAGTGGAAAAAAATAACAATAGAACTGAATCATGTTGATATAGAATGCATAGAGTAAAAAGAAACCTTCTCATAACGGGACTATAAGATGCCTAAATCTCAATAGTAGTATCTGGACTTTGCATATTCTCTTTCTATGGGTACTAACTGATAGCAGTCCATTATCAGATCAGATATACACTGTTCCAGTTAAGAATATGAGGACATAGAACTGGTTTCCAGATTTATTTTGAGATGCATTGATGAATTGATTGGCTCTTCAGAATAATGATTGATAGTAAAACTAGATAACTTTAACCAGAAATATAGAAACAGTAATATGGGTCAGAGAATTGGTGGTATAATATGAAAAATAAGCTTAAATTGGTAAGTAAAACATGAAATATGTCAGTCTATATCTACACCATTCAACCCATGAACATTTAGTTTCAAACAAAGATATATTCATTGTATAACAGTACTATTACTTTCATTTTCGGACTTTCTATTTCATTTGCAAATATTTTATTGTTTCAATTTATAGTTGTGATAAAAGTAGCTAGTATAAAACATATATACTTGTAGTCAGCATATGTTTAAGTAATACTGTGCAAATGATAATTATAACATCATTGTGTCAATGATACACTTTAAGAAAATCAGTCTATGTATTACATATGTATTTATATGTACATTTATCTCAGTGTATGTCTGAGTATTAATTTTAAGTTTGCTTTTGATTGATGAAAATAGTCCCAGAACATTACAGAAAAGTTAAGAAGTTGAATGTCTGTGAAGGCTCATGGCTTTCCTGGCTGTCACATGGACAGAAACTCAAAGAGACTCATGATCCATCTCAGTGGAATGAGGTAGTCTTATTTTTGTAAGACTGAGAAATTCAAAATTTTCCATAGGCCCATGCATTATGTTTCTGGATTCTCTTGCTCTTAAGACAGTAGCAATATGATTCCTCATTGTAGGAAACAAAAAAATGCATTGCACTTTAAGCATATTAGGGATAAACATACTTTCACAAAAATGCAAGTAGAAAAAAAAACACAATCATTACGCTATAAAGGCCCCTGAACAACTAATTTACACTAAAACTCAGAAATGACATATTTGTGAGTTAAAACTAGCTAAAATGTTTCCTTTACTCCTTATGTTTTCAGCTGTTTTAATGTTCAAAATATATGCATTGATTGTGTAATATATAATCAACATTTAATAAATCATGTGCATGATCCTGTACATTTTATTAAAAACAAAAATTCTTAAAAATTGTGGCAACTGTTGGTTTTTACATAAAAGCACAGTGTTGTCTGCCTCCTGCTCATCCATATGCTCCAGGAAGGGCAAGAATTATATTAAGCAGAAAATGGAAATTATGTAAAGTTATCATCTAGACAGATAATCCCTTGAGGGAGGAAAAGCTGTCCTTAGCTCACATTGTGAGAATTGTCTAGATTATTGCTCACATTCAGTGTCTGCCTTGGGAATAAGGAAATGAATTCTGAAACCTCTCCCCCTGCAACAGTGCTACCTTCGGACATGGAAACCATGGTAACCTATACTCACAGTGAAAGAAGCTTCCTGTGCACTCTCTATTTTCTAGATCTTTGCGGCTGGAACTTGAAGCCCTGTCCTACAATCATCCAGTCCTATAGATTCTGAAGAGAGCTTGGTGCCTGGCAAAAATACACTAGCAGCACTAAGGTTCTAGAGAATCTGCACATAAGGCAACATTGTGAGTAAAAGGAATTAGCCTGGTGCTGTTGTATTTTGAGGTTATCATCTGCAAAGCTATGATAGCCATATTTGATTATTTTAATTAAGTTCCCAAGAAACAGGGAAAAGTTGACAGATAAAACATCCTGAACCTAGACATAGAGGCTTCTTGGATTTTTTTTTCATAAATACCACTTTTATACTGTTTGTTTTAAATTTTTTATTTATTTTTACGTGTATGGGTGTTTTGCTTGCATGGATGACAATGCATTACGTGAATGCACCACCCGTAGAGGTCAGAAGAGGGCATCAGATCCCCCGGAAGTGCAGCTGTAGGTGGTTGTTAGCTGCCATTGAGAGCCATGCTCAAACCCAAGCCCTCTGCAAAAGCAACGAGTGCTCTTAAATACTGAATCATTTCTCCACCCCCTTTTATATTATTGTGTCGGAATATTCTAGAAATTATCTGTTATGTGAGCCATAAATAAAGGAAAGAAAAAATATGTTTGAAAATAATCACATGTATGCATACGTGTTGAAAGGAGCGTGGCAAAAGGAAAAAAGCTTGTTCAACGTCATGAAATGTAGAGTAGCTTTGTTGTTTGTGGGAGGTCATTAAGTAAACTCCACTAGTAACCATGCAAATATTCCTTTGCCTTGAAAGACAGAAGTGTGTAAGAGACAAAAGTACCAGATCAAGAGCTGACTGCCTCAATTCTGGGCACATCCTCCTTCATGACCTTAGGTAGACAATTAGCATCTCTAAGGCTCTTGTTCTGTGATCTCTAAGATGGAGGTAGTAGTCCTTATTTCTTTGGACTGTAATAGGAATTAGAGAAGTTAACATAAATTGTTCCTAATTATGCCTAAAATTTAATGTTTCTGATTCTTACACTATTATATTAATCCCTTTACAATTATTGAATTATTTCACATAAAACTGAATTTCAAAAATCAATTAAACCCATAACTTAAGCCAATAAATAAATAGTAGAGATAAAGGTGTAAATTCACAATCACTTCAAGTAGTAAAAATGTAGTAACGAATTTAAACTGGGTCATGATAGTACCTATAAAATACTGTGTTACCAGATCTATTTCTTTGTTTCCTTAGATAAAACGTAATATTCTTCAAATACACTCATCCATCTTTGCATTGAAAAGGGATGCACTTGAAAGAGCATCATTTTATTAGAAGATGTGGGATCTGGATAAGGGCTCTGCTATCTGCTAAATACAGGAGCAAAATATTCCATCTGAGATTTTGTTTATCTTGCAAATAGATGAGACATCTACTCTACCAACTTCACAGTGTTGTGATGGTGGTCAAGTAATCAATGCTTGTAAATAAATACTTGATAGTCATAACACTCTGTGTGTAAGTAATCTTTTTTAGTTTACTCCTCTGCACAAGATTCTAAGTGACTGAGGTACATATGTAAGAAGGCAGAAAGGAGAGTAAAAAAATTTGGATATTACATGTACATTGATCACTGGGGCCAAGCCTAATGCCAAGGGTAACAGAGAGAGAGAGAGGGAGAGAGAGAGAGAGAGAAAGAGAGAGAGAGAGAGAGAGAGAGAGAGAGAGAGAGAGAGATCCTATTTTCATGTATTAGAGAATTCTTCCCTCATCGTAGAGGATGCTCATATCCATGCCTTTTACTGCACTCCCTGTCCAACGCCCCAGTTTTTGGTATAGCACTCAGAACTTCAAAACACAATCTTGAATAACCCCACAGGAGACAACAAAATATAGCCCTGGTCCAGAACTTGGAAGTTCTAATCTCCTCTTCATTCACCAAAATCCCTCCTCTTTAGCATTCCCCCCTCTTTTTTCCCACAGCTGTCATCATTTCTCACTTGGAAGCTTCCTGACTGATAATCCAGCTTCCAACTGTTCCCGCTTCCATCACGACCCTTTTGTGTTGTATTGACAGGCTATCTGACAGTTCCTACGCAGATTAGTATCTGCACTTTAGACATCTTAGGAGCATGGCTCTGTTTCACTGTGTAGTTGTAACCTTGTTGTAGGTTATTTCTAATTCCTTGAAATGTTCTTCTGATACTCCTTCATGAGAAGAATTTTGAGAAAAAGAGAACAATTTCCGTATTTATTACTTTCATAGCCGCTGTAATTAAAAAAAAAAAAAAGATCTGTCTGGTTAAATAATTTATTTAGGCTTAAGGTTCAAGTGATCCAAAGTAGGGACGCATAGGGAGTGACTTACTGATGTGAAGATGGGAGATTTCTCACCTCTGAGTCCGGGAAAGAAAAGGAGATGAATACTGACCAGCTCAGCTCGCTTTTCTCTTTTCTCTTCTTTTATCCCACTGAGGCCCCCAGCACAATGGATGCCTCTCAGTTCATCTGAACCCTCATAGACACATCCAGAGGTGTGCCTCAATCTTTTTAGATAGTTCTATATCCAATCAAGTTGAAAACAAATATTAAACATCGGAACTATTTAACTTAACATTTATGGAAGATGATAATTTAGCACTCTTTTTTTTTAGGAACCTGTTGATTGGCTGTTTAGTTGACATTACTAAACACATCCTTTTTAGCCAGTGTGCTATGAAAACATTCAATAATACTTCAGTACTGTTGTACTATTAGGGGTGGCATATGAACTACAAATCTTTTAAGGTACATATGGATTTTAAAAAGAGTAAATGACTCAGAATTTTTAATTGGTCTCAATATTTCTGGACCCTACTCTACATGCGCTACCAAGTTATTCAATCTGACACAATTATTAAGGAGTTTTTGTGGTTATCCAAAAATCAGTCAACCTTATAACAGGGAGATCAGCTGATGGACCTGCCTGAGTTATGTAGGTCCTTCAGAACGATGCATGGGGTCAAGCCAACGCGAGATTAGTTAACACACTAACGCACAAGGAAGACAAATAGTAAAGTGAATGAACTTAAGTGGCTCGGGGAGTTTTCTTGTTAACAGGAAAAAAAGAAGGGAAAAAAAAGACAGAATTGACAGTCCTAGACCTAAATGGAAATGAATATCACAAGTGGTAAGAATGAACTTAGAAAAGCCTATTTCCCAAGATCATTAAGATGAGAAACCCATTTGGCCAGCATTCTGGGTTCAGTTTTATGATATTGTCGAGAGTGGTGGACATAGCTGTTCTGCTTGGGACTTCTGGAATACAAAGTTGTGACCTGACAACCAGACTCCTTATATAGATTTTTGAAGATAGGTCTGCCTGTGTAGGCTTGGCTGCTCTGGTAGTCACTGTGCAGGCCAGGACAGACTTGAACTCGCTGCAATCCTCTTGCCTCAGTCTCCTGAGAGCAACGACTGTTGATGTGCACTGCTGTGCCCTGCCTGCCTAGTACACTTTCCTTGATTTCACGCTGACTGAAAAGCGCCTTGTTTTGTCACTTTAATGAGAAGCAAATGTGTGGCTTTTCCTGGGGAGAGGGAAATGATGTCATTTCACCGCAGATGAGACACCAATGATGGACTAATGAAACAATTCCACCTAAATCTAGCCTGATGCACCAGTGAGTTTATTAGCGCTATTTATGGAGCACATTGGTGACCCAGAGATAGCTACATCACTGAAAGACTCACCTCAGCATGTGTGATAACTCACGAAAGCTGCCTGCATCCTTGAAGGTCCCTGCAGGCAATGCCACCTGCCCTTTCATCTTCCCAGCTTTTCTGCTTCTCGTGATTACTTACCACTAAGGGTTGGGGACTCTTAATCTTGTAACTTTCTTAACACCCAGCCTTGTAAGTTTTATTCGCTTCCTTGGTCTTATGAACGTCCCTCCTGACTCCAGAGGGAAATGTTTCAATTGAGAAGAATTAACTATAGAAGAGAAAGTAATTACTTTAAAATGACAAGATTGACCCCAGAAGAAATAACAACCACACTCCCAAGCACATACACATATATACCTGGTCTCTACCATACCAACTTCAAACCCAGACAGAATGCAAGTGCTATGTAACTCAGAGAACTATTAAGACGCTTGCCCAAATTAATGTCAGAACACAGAGCTTGAACTTCCATACTCAACTGAGCTTCAAGTCTCCTCAGACTCTGGTCTTGTTGTTTTGCATTAGAATCTCCTGGGAGCCTGAATTTTTAAAAATCCTATGACCAGATAATATGCCACACTGTCTAATCAGAATGCCAAAGGCTCTTTGTAGGCAGTAGATTTTTGTTTGTTTGTTTTAAGGTCTCTGGAGATTCCAATGTGCCACCAAATTTGAGAATAACTAGTAGATAAGGAGAACTAGAGGACATGGTTTCAAAGCATCTGCCCGTTCTAACAGCATACAAATTTGTTTTCATAAATATGAGTAGAAACCACCAAGCACTGACTTAATGATGATGAACAGGGTGAATAGGAGACTTGGTTATTACCGAAGCCATAATTTTTGCTTCTGTCCCCAAGCAAGGTGCTATAATTTCAACCCAGGGGACATGAGTATTTTATTCCTTTGTCAATTACTTTTAAAGGACAATTTGAGTATGTGCTCATTTTGTGTATGAGTTGGGGGTGGGTAGAAAATAAAACAAAAAGGAGAGAGGGTGAGACTTTCAGGTCAGGGAATTGGAAGGACAAAGAATATACATGTATGCAGGTGCAGCCGTGACAGACTGAGACACAGGCATATATACTTGGAACTCGAGAGATCTCTGCCACAGACCTGCTCCTGATAGTTTACTAAGATACACTTAAATGATGAAATGTAACAACAGATGTCTATTGACTGTGACACAAAAACCCTTCTGGGAAAAGAACTGATTCAGAGACAACAATGAAAAAATGGTTATTTTTCTTAGATGGGTAAGTACAAGGCTAAGGACAGAAAACTACTCTGCCAAGTGAAACCCAATTGAAAGCCTGGGCTCACTGGAAACATAACACTATCACAAAGCTATAGGAGCAAATGAGCCCTTTGGCCTTCCTGGATTCTGGAGAGCTCTGGCAGTTCTACTGAATCAGGGCTGGGGGTTAGAATTCATGTCACTCTGCCTGGTGTAAACAGACTTGATGAGGAGCTTTGTAGCAGAGTTATTTGAGGGGGAGATGAATTTAAGAGCTAGAAACCACGAAGAATAATATCTGGCACATGGTTGTATATAAATGTTTGTTAAATAAAAATCAAACAACTTGAAATAAATAAGAAAGAATAATTAAACAGACTGGTATTGGCAGCGGACTAGGCAAATAAATCAATGGAATAAATTCAACTGTACAAACAGACTTGGAATGTACTCATTTGGTATGTGAGAACAATCACATTTCCTATCAGGAAGAAAAATAAATGTTGGCCAAACTGCTCCTTTCTGATTTTTCCCTGTTTGTGGGTGAGCCATGGCTGTGCAGACAAAACAGCAACTTTGACCTAAGTAAATACTCATGAATCACAGTGCATGGACTGCAGCTTCCAAGTCCACAAAACACACAGTACATAGTACTGGATTGCTAAAGTCCCCAGCTCTTCCTTTGTGTTGTAATGTGAGGTTGCCTTTAACTCTATCCATGGAACTGACAAACTGCCTTAGACATGGTAAACAGGTGACTAATAAAGAAACAGTTCTTGTTGTTGTGACTTGTTTCTGTGACCAAATATCCAACGAGGAATGTATAGGAAGGAATGAACTCGTATCTCAGTTTATGGACATCATCTCACACGGTAAATAAGGCAAGGAAACAGGACTATGAGGTATCTGAGGTTAATGCTTCTCCTGCTTAGAAGCAGGAAGTGGGCAGGAAGTGGGTCAGGGGTATAAAACTTCAAGGACCTCCCCTAATAACTATTCCTTCCAGAAAAGTTCCATCTTCTAGAGCTTTCACAATTCCCCAAACATCATCCTCAGCTGATGACCAAGTGATCAGAGGCAGAAGCCTATGAGGAATGTCTCACATTCAAACCACACAATTCTATGTGTTAAATGTCTGGTCTAGATGGGTTTTTACAAATTTGTTTTTATTGCTTTTAATGAAATGTATGTGTATATGTCTGTGTATGATGGCTGTGTGATATGTGTGTAAGTGCCTAAAAAGGCCAGAGGTGTCAGAGTCCCCTGGAGCTGAAGTTACAAGGTGTCATGTGCTGGGAATTGAACTCAGGTCCTTTGCAAGAGCAATATGTGCTCTTAACTACTGAGCCATCTCTCCAACCTGGTCTAGATTTTTTTTTACGTGAATGATGAAGGTACTTCTTGACAACTTGGATATTTCTAGTATAAAAGAGATTCAGCTACTAACTGAGTAGGTTAAACTGGCCTCACCAACCCAGAATATCCTCGAACTTCAGGCATTCATGTGGACAGAGCTAATGACTTCCTGAGAGCACCTTCCCCAAGCCAAGAATAGCACGTATTTTCCAAATGTGACCTTGGTATTAACCTGAAGCAGAGAGATAGTAAGGAGAGTTTCAGTTAATGCATTGGCATGTCTCTTATTGGCTCTTGAGGCTGCTAAGCTAACTTTTAGCCAGTTTCTAGATGTATTCACTGGAAAAGACAGCATTGTTCACAGCCCCTTTGGGTAACCAATCTCAAGAAGAAAGACTTCCCTGTTTTAAAAGCTATGCCCTCTCTACCTTCACCTCCTTCCCTGTACGTAGGGAAAGAGAATAGGCACATGGCTGTTTTCAAAAGCTTTGAAAAAATGCCTTCCTTGTAAGCACTAGCTTCATATTGTAAGAATAAAATCATTCGGGGGAGACAGAGAGGTGGTTCAGAGGTTCTGTGCACACTGCTCTTGCAGAGGACCTCATCAGGAGACTCACAACAGTCTGTGACTCCAAGATATGATACCTCTGGCCTCTGAGAGTACCAGTATTATGTGCATATACCTCTGCGCAGGCACGCGCAAGTACACATAATCAAAAATGAATCTTAAAAAAATTATCAAATAGAATTATTATGGTTTGTTTTAGAGACAAAGGACATGGATCTTTGCCCAATTTTTTTTTTAAATTGAGATATTCAGACTCAATGTTTAAATAGTATATTCTAATATTATCTCAGAAATGTTTGACCCTCTCTTGAGGGGGTCTCTATGGGTGTCAGGCAAAGAAGTGAACTGCAAAGAGATGAGAATGAATACTCAGTTCAGACTGACTTCATCAACCTGGATCAAATTTGGGGGGTCTGATATCAGGAGGTTTGTTCCCAACATATTTAAGCCCAGTATAATTTGGAAAAAGTTTACTGGTATAATGCAATCCCCAGTGCACAAGGGAGCATAATTACGTTGAAACTTGCCTCAGAGTACATGTCATTTCTTCCAAGAAGGTGAGTTCTAGAGACAGGCTACCTGTACTAGGTTAAGGTCCTAAGTCTCGGTCATACCGATAGTGTGGAGGTCATTTGGGCTATTAGACACGTCTGGTCCTGGTTGTGGAAGCTTGGGGGTTCCTGGCTATAAGGGTCATTTAGATTGCTAGCCATCTCCAATCCTGCTTGTAGGAGCTTGATATGGCCTTGTCCAACAGACAATGCAGATCACCAGGATATTAATCACTTCTAATTCTCAGCTTTCTGGATGGAAGAACAGGTTCCTCTGGAGATATGTGGATACAAGGATCTTTGTGCTGTGTCCTCAACACTGCCTATCATGCTTCCTGTTACCATTTTCTATCACAATATCGTCCAGCTCTCCTCTAGACCTCCTTTGAGGACCTTTTACTCAGCTATGAGATTTTCCCCAGGGCATTGTCATCTCTTATCATTGGAGTGCCCCCTGCTGGATTCTCTTGGGAATACTACCTGTGCTTAAATTTCCACTTAGGACTGAATACACATTTCAAATTCCACACACAAGTTTGCAGAGGAAACAGGGTGTCTAAAATTGTGATCCTCCTTTTCTTTTTTTTTTTTTTTTTTTTTTTTTTTTTTTTGGTTTTTCGAGACAGGGTTTCTCTGTGTAGCTTTGAGCCTTTCCTGGAACTAACTTGGTAGCCCAGGCTGGCCTCGAACTCACAGAGATCCGCCTGGCTCTGCCTCCCGAGTGCTGGGATTAAAGGCGTGCGCCACCACCGCCCGGCTCCTCCTTTTCTTAACTGATAAATTAACCCAGCTACAAATATTTAAGTATCAACAATTGTTTTTAAAAGAGGGTGTTTTTCCAGTGCTAAGGATTAAGCTTTTATGACCTTTTATAACAATGACTATGTTATTGGGCTAATTCCCATTAACAACGACTATACGGATATGGGGGGTTTGGGAAAGTAATTAGGAGACAATTGATTTTTTTCCCTAAATATTGTAAGTGACCTTATGAGTGGAGAGTATCCTGTTTTTCTCTGTTCCTCTCTTTCCCTCTACATTTCCCTATCTCCCCTCCCCCTTCGTACCCTTCTCCCACTTCCTTCTCCCTCCTTTCTCTCTCAGGATACTAAAGAAGACAGCTGCTTACAGCCAGGAAGTGTGTCCTTCCCAGACACTGGATCCGCTGTCTCCTTCACAAGTGAAATACCCACCATAGCAAGGACCACTACTCAGCAATAAAATGCAACAAAATATTCAAATATGCAATTCAAATACATCTAAAAGCATTCTGCTGTCTGGACTAAAATCAGACTCAAAGCATGATGTGCATAACTGCACTTCTGTTATATAATCAATGTTATATTACATTCTCACAACCCCAGTGATGGACAGTAGATTAGCAGTCACAAAGGGCCATGGGTGATGTGAGTGTGACTTTGTAGGAAGAGCAGGAGAGTTTCAAAGTGGGGGGTAGTGAAACTTGTTTATATTTGGACTGTGGTGCAATTGTGTACAATTGCACTTGTGTTAAAATTCATGGGACTATGCAGAGAGAAAGGCTATTTTAAATTTTTTAATTTATAAATTTTAGAATGTAAAAACTTGCAAATAAACAACACACCGTGTGTGATGAAACGTCTATTTTAAAAGTAAGTGTTAAAATGGAAGTGCTTTGACTATAATAAAATAAAATGTATTAACTTAGTTTTGTTTTTAAATATTTTTACATTTCAATGGGGCAAATTATTAAAATTTAATAGACTGTTGTATTATATAATGACAAAGGAAGGATGATTAGTATTCCTATCTCAAGTATCATTTCCAGGGGATTAGATAATTAAAACTGTTCTTAACATTTTGTTGTTCTTAAATGTATAGTAAATTATTGTCAACTATAGATTCTTTAGTACATACATAATACCACATTAAAATGAATTCCCTCATCCAACCTTTCTTTATCCCTGTCCTCTTTACCCTCCATAGCCTCTAATGACCCTTACTCCCCACTTCCGAGAGAACATGGTGTTGGGCTCCCTCCTCTCTCTCTCTCTCTCTCTCTCTCTCTCTCTCTCTCTCTCTCTCTCTCTCTCTCTCTCTCTCTTAAATTTGTTTGTTTTTATTAATTTATTTTTCTTTTATGTGTATGGCTGTGAGCCTGCATGTATGTATGTGCACCACATGCATGCAGTGACCACAGAGGCCAGAAAAGAGTGTCAGATTCCCTGGAACTGGAACTATAGACAGTTGTGAGCCAGCATGCAGGTGCTGGGACCTGAACCAGGTCCTGTGGAAGAGCAGTAAGTGCTCTAAACCAGTGAACCTTCTTTCCAGTCCTGGTATTGATGTTTCTGTACACAGCTTATTTCATGTAATGTGAAGGCTTTGGTCCATTTGAACATCATTTTCATGCAGTGTGTAACACAGGGATCTAGCTTCATTCTCCCACCTGTAGTTTTCTGCTTTTCTTAGCATTGTTTGTTGAAGATGCTGTTCTTTTTCCAATGTATAATTTTCATTTGATAAACCATCCATGCACCTATGGCCTCAGTGGAGGCCATTGCTGTGGGATTAGTAAATTTTGGAAGAATTGCTTTGCTTTGTTTTTTTCCCATTTCTTGTGGTTTTCTATGTGTGTGTCTTTGAAGGTGAGTGTTTTAAAATGCAGTCTAATAACTTGAGGCTAAGATGTGGAGACCCTGACAATCAGGGTAACCTATGTTCTTTGGGGAAAGCTACCAAAAGGAAAATAAAACAGAATGAATGGAGAACTAGAAAGGAGAAAGAGAAAGAAAATGAGAGACAATTCTGCAAGGACAGAGCAGGACCATTCTGGCCTGTCATACTCACAGTGGCATTAAATTAAAAAGAAATATACATGAAGGAGAGTGCTGAATGGTGTACAGAGTCTGAACGCAATCCTGCTTGGATGTTCATTTTGCCCTCCATTCTCTCAGTGTTTCTTCCCAGGCATCTAAATGCCATCAATGACTCTAGATACCCTTTGTGAGGACAGATCACACAGGCTGGGTCACAGATGCAGTCACACCTCTGGGGAGTCCTTCAAGAGTCCAGTAGCCTGGTTGTAAATGCTGGATCTGAACCTGGGCTGCCCTTCTCAATATTGGGCATGCCACGTGGAAGCTTTGTCTATGTTCCCTGGCAGTCTCTGACCAGCTTCTTCATAGCTGAATACTGTGAAGCTCTGATGAAGTTTCTTTGCAACAGTCTAGAGAAATTCTGCTGTACAGGCTTTAGGTTACAGTTCCATGGCAATTGCTCTGAGTCTCCTAAGAGTACAGGTCACCAAGAGACTGGGGCTGCCTGTTACTGACTCAGCACCAGTCTTTTCGATTTTATTTATTTTATGAGTTAGGGGTGTGTGTGTGTGTGTGTGTGTGTGTGTGTGTGTGTGTGTGTGTGTGCTCATGTGGTATTGCATATTTCTAGATGCACATGAAAGCTGCAGATTAACATCATTTCTCAATCACCTGCGACTTTTTTTTTTTTTTTTTTTTTGAGACAGGATTTCACTATGTATCCCTGGCTGTCCTGGAACTCACTCTGTAGTCCAGGCTGGCTTCAAATTCACAGAGATCCACCTGCCTCTGCCTCCTGAGTGCTGGGATTGAGGGCATGCGCCACCACCACCTGGCTTTTTTATTTTATTTTATTGTCATCACCTTATTTTTTGAGACAAGGTTTCTCACCGAACCTGGAACTCACAAGCTGGGTTGGGTCAGCTAGCCATGAGTCCCAGGGATTTTCCTGCCTACTTCCCAAGGACAGCATTTACAGGCATGTACCACTGTGCATGACATTTTTACATGGACACTGAGGAACAAAAGCAAGTTTTTATGCTTGTGCTAGCAAGCAGTTTACACACCAAGCCATCTCTCAGGCTTAGCAGCAGGAGTCTTTGAAAATGGTATCTCACTGCTACTCCAGTCTTTTTAAGATAGCATCCTGCCGTTGCTCTAGGAGAGTGCATAGAGGAGAGAGTTTTTCTAGCATCTCTCTTCCCTCTGCTTCTGACACACACAACTTTTATCCTCCTTCCTCCATCTTTCTCTCTCCTTAAAATGTCTTATGTTGGACATGTGGTGCCTTTTTAACTGAGATTTTGTCCTAAATGTGGCTCCATCAACCCATCTCACCAGGAAGAGGTATCTTCTCAGACTAGCCAATCCCTCTGGGTCAGGTGCTACTTTTTTTTTCCTGTTCTGCTTTTTATTGTCGCCTATTTTATTTTGACATTAGACTGAAGATTTTAGGCCATCGTCCCTCTTCTGATAACTGTTATCCAGCTCTCCTAGTCTATGGCCTGGAAATTCTAGCAAACTGTATCTGCTGCTGTTATCTAGCATATTCCCACTTTCTAACAGACACAAATGGCAAGCCACATGGAATAATTGCAGCCATGCTTTATACACATCTTTAAATAGAGTGTCTAGAGTTCACCCACTCTCAACTGAAGGAAGAAGTTAGGAAAATGTTTAAAATCATTCCTTTGCAAATCACTCTAAGGTTTGCCCCCCCCACTTCACAAAGACTAACCAAAAACACAAAGCATAGTAAATACACAGCTTTTTAAGCAGTGTATGACTTTTGTAGCATCTGAACTTCATTTCAAATAAAGAAATTGGAGTTTCCTGTAAACACAAACGAGCCAGAGTGAGTTGATTATGCTGTGAACAAGGACGTAGCAGAGAATCAAGTATTTAGGGCTAGATTCTGACCTTTATGACTTCCATGCCTAAGCTTATAGCCAACCCGAACACCAGCTTCTCCATCCACAATTAGTGTGAAGCTACCTTTTTGAGATGTGACATGTAGATGCTACAAAAGTCATACACTACTTTAAAGCTGTGTATTTACTATGCTTTGTGCTTTTGGTTAGTCTTTATGAAGTGGAGGAGGTATATCAGTGACTTTTCCAGTTGGGAGAAGACTCTGACAAAAGCAACATAAGTGGAGAGTTTTATCTGTGCTTAAACTTCAAGACTACAGCCTATTATGGTGGGGAAGACAACATGGCAAGATTTCTAGACAGATAGTCACATCACATCCATAGTCAGGAAGCAGAGAGTGGTGAACGTTCTTTTTTTTTTTTTTTTTTTTCTTTTTCTTTTTTTTTTCCAGAGCTGAGGACCGAACCCAGGTCCTTGCACTTGCTAGGCAAGTGCTCTACCACTGAGCTAAATCCCCAACCCCAAAGAGTTTACTTTTTTTTTTTTTTTTTTTTTTTGGTTTTTCTAGACAGGGTTTCTCTGTGTGGCTTTGGAGCCTGTCCTGGAACTCACTCTGTATCCCAGGCTGGCCTCAAACTCACAGAGCTCCGCCTGCCTCTGCCTCTCGAGTGCTGGGATTAAAGGTGTGCACCACCACCACCTGGCGGTGAATGTTCTTAATTAGCCTACTTCTTATACAGTTAGAACTCAAATACAGGGAATGCCGGTACCCACTTTAGAATGGTCCTTTCCTCCTCAATTAAGCAAATCAAGTTGATTCCACACAGATACTCTCAGAGGCTAATATAATATAAATTAACCTTAATAGGTGGGTCTGAAGGCTTGTCTCCTAGGTGACTCCAGATCCTGTCAAGCTGACAGTCAACAATGACCATCACAAAGAGCCAATCCCAGCATCCAGGTGTAGTGGCACAGGCTTACAGTCCTGGTACATAGGGTGTCAGAGGACTGAGAATTTGATGACAGCCTCAAGTATACAGTAAGACCTTGTCAGAAGAATAAGAAAAAAGAAGAGAAGGAGGATAAGGAGGAAGAGGAAGTCCAGTTCTGGTACCCATCCCCTCTATTCTACCCATTTCCCTTCCCAAGGAAATCTCTCCTGAATTAATGTATCAAAATATGATCACCAACAACCAGTTTGGGCATATATGCTTGTAGTACAGTTAAAATAGAAAGCATGAGCCCATAAATATAGTCAATGACTCACCCCTCTCAAGGCACTGGACTTGGCAATCTTCAGGCCTAGTAATGTGATTCCAATCATCAGAAGCCACCAGGTCACAGGATGGAATCTGACACACACTGTTACTGAGAAATGCCAACAAATAACAAATGCTATCCTATCCACGTGATATGTTTTTCAGTGTCTTTTGTTGTTTTTATGTATTTTTATACATTTCAATTAAAATTTAATTATGTCACTTTCCTCTTCCCTTTCCTCCCTCCAGCCCCTCCCACATACCCTCCCCCTAACTCCTCCTGTGTTACCCCTCACATTAACGGCCTCTTTTTCCTTGACAATTATTGTGACATACATATGTATGTATAAATGTATAAATAAAACCTACTAAATCTATTTTTGTTGTTTGTGTATTTGGTTTTAGGGCTAATCCCTTTGTACTGGATAGCCAACTGTAGGACTTGAACCCAAGACTAATTCTCCCTCTCTCTGCAGTCATTAGTTACCTATAGTTCTTTGTCTAGGGCTGTGGCTCTATGAGATTTTTCTCCCTTCTGTGGTAACATGTCCACTGATATTACCACTGCTCAAACTTGTTTACGCAGCCATCAGAGTTTCAGTGAGAAACTGTTTCACAGAGGACTTCCTGGTATTCTGGCTCTTACAGTCTTTCCAGCTCTTGTCTTCTGTGTTGTTCCCTGAACCATAGATTCAGGAACTGTGGTGTAAATGTGTCCACTGGGGCTGATCTCCCCATGATCGGCTCATCTCTGCATTGTGTCCAGTTTTGGTTTTCTGTCCTGATCTCCATTTGCTGGAAAAAAAGAAGCTTCTTTTGTGAGGGTGATAGTTACACTTATCTGCTGGTATAAGGATAAGATTTAGAATGTAGTAAGGAATTCTGCTGGTCTAGTAAGTGACAGTAATAGAGTCTTTTCTAAAATCCATGACCTCACTAGCCCTTGGAAGTTTGCTACTACCACCAAAGAGTTCGCTCCTGTTGAGTGAGCCTTAAATCAAATTAGACAGCTGTTGGCTCTTAACATAAGAGTGCCACTTGTCACACCTTTAAGGATGTCTTACCATGCTCCTTATTCTTGTGATTCAAGTATATTACAGCTGGGCAGCACTGTTTAATTGCTTCCCCTCCTTAGCGACTTGCACAATATTTTATGTTGTCATAGAAGCTAGACTGCAGGAAGGAGGCTTTCAGGTTACATACAGTTTCAACTGTTCAAGTCCTATGTCCTAAATGTGCAGTGTCTTTAGCAATCAGGGCTTACATTCAACCTTGGAGAGGCCACCAAGGCAGCAGCAATAGTCTGTATTATTTTGAGAGTCCCTTGGATACCCTGACCAACCTTATTCAAATGGAAATTTCTTGTGCCCAGTACTGAGATTTTTTTTTGTTCTTGTAGAGAGCATAGTCAGCCCATGTTGGGGGTGGGGTAGGGGTGGCACATGTGCTTATGGTGAATATTTTTAGATAAATATAAAATAATAAGATTTCTTGAGGCTTTATCAAACAACCTTGTTGTTTGTCCCTCCTCCTTTTTCATCTTAGTTACTGTTCTATTGCTGTGAAGAGACACCGTGACCAAGGCAACTTATTACAAAAAGCATTTAATTGAGGGCTTCCTTACTGTTTCAGAGGATGAGTCCATGAACACCATGGCAGGGAGCATGAGAGCAAGCAGACAGGCATGACCCTGGAATAGCAGCTGAGAGCATCCGATCCACAAGCTGGAGGTGCCAAGAGAGACTGGGACAGGTGTGGGGTTTTGAGACCTCAAAGCCCACCCCCAATGACAGTACTCCTCTAACAAAGCCACACCTCCTAATCCTTCTCAAACAGTTTCACTAACTGAGGGCCAAGCCTTCAAACATGAGAGACTATGAGGAGCATTCTCATTCAAACCACCATATTCCATCTTTTTCTAGATGGACCTCCACCCTCAATTGGAGCACCGGAGGGGAGGCCACACTTTTTACACTCTTTGAAGCCTGAAACACTAAGTCTTCTATAATAAAACGTAGGCACTACCCTACAAGAGATAGGTGTAGAAAAGTAACTTCAGAATAAGACTCCATTTGCCCAGGAATTCAAGCAAACAATTGACCTGAGATACCTCATAAAACTTAAAGTTTCTGTACTGCTTAAGAAAAAAAAATCAGTCAAGTGAAGAAGAAACTCATAGAGTGGACAGATTATTGCCACTGTACATCTGATAGAGAACTAATATCCAGAATATACAAAGAACTCAAAAAAATAGTCAAGGGGAAAAAATTACCCAATTAGAAAATGAACTATATCTAAACATAAAAGTCTCAATAGAAGAAATAAAAATGACTAAGAAATACTTCAAAAGGGATACACATGGAACTCCCAAGGAAGGGGAAATCGTGAAGATCTCCTGGGTAAACTGGGAGGGGGTAAAGGGGAGGGATGGGGCATGGAACATGAGGGATCAAGATGACTGAGTTGGGGGAGGGATGGAGAGGGAGAGGAATGAAAAGATATCTTGAGAGAGGGAGCCATTATGGGGTTAGGTCTGTTTGTTGGGTCCCCTGGAAGTGGGACCAGAACTTATCCCAGGTACATGAACTGGCTTTTTAGAGCCCATTCCCTGTGATGGGATACCTTGCTCAGCCTTGATGCAGAGGAGAAGGGCTTGGTCCTGCCCCAACTAGGCATGCTAGCCTGTGATGACTCCCTAAGGGAGGCCCTATGCCCTATGAGGAGGAGATGGGGGGTAACATGCATCATGAAAATATGATATTATATATATATATATATATATATATATATATATATATATATATATATACACACACACACACACACACACACACTATTCAGCTAGTGGAGGGGAGTGGGAGGAGGGGAGGGAGGGGAACTGTGGCTGGTATGTAAAATGAAAAAAAATTTTTAAAAAAATGCCTCAAAAAGTGTTCATCATCCTTAACAACTAGGGAAATGCAAATTAAAACAATTCAGGTTTAATCATACCAAGGTCAGAATGCAAGATCAACAAAACAACTGGCAAATGCTGGTGAGTTTACTCTCGTTTACTGTTGGTGGGAATTCAAACTAGATGGGTGATGTTGCTCTGTATGCTGTGAATGTGTTGCTCTGATTGGTTGATAAATAAAATGCTGATTGGCCAGTAGCCAGGCAGGAAGCATAGGTGGGATAAGCAGAAAAAGAGAATTCTGGAAGAGGAAGGCTGAGTCAGGAGATGCCAGCCCGCCATCCAGGGAGCAGCATGTAACGACACTCACGGAACACATGGCAACATACAGATTAACAGAAATGGGCTGAGTTTAAGTGTAAGAGCTAGTCAGTGGTAGGCCTGGGCTAATGGCTGAGCAGTTTTAGTTAATATAAGCTTCTGAGTAATTATTTTATAAGTGGCTGCGGGGTCTGTGGGGCTGAGCAGGCATGAAGAAAACTTCAGCTACACAAACTGGTACAGCCACTCTAGAAATCACTATGAAGAATTCTCAAATAAAAATAAATCTACAATATAACCCAGATTCACCACTCTTTGGCATATACCAAAAAGACTTCTGATGGATAGTTTTATGTCAACTTGGCAAGAGCTAAAGTCATTTGAGAGGAGGGACCTTCAACTAAGAAAATGCTTCCATAAGATGAAGCTATAGTCAAGCCTGTAAGGCATCATTTTAATTAGTGATTCATGGGAGAGGGACCAACTCATTACGGGTGGTGTCATTCCTGGCCTGGGTTCTCTAAGAAAACAGGTTGAGCGAGCTGTGATGAGTAAGCCAGTAAGCAGCACCCCTCCATGGCCTCTGCATCAGCTCCTGCTTGGCCTCTGCTCTGCTTGAGTTCCTGTCCTGACTTCCTTTGATGCTGAACAGTGATGTCCAAGTGTAAGCTGAATAAACCCTTTCCTTCCCAAATTCCTTTCAGTCATGGTGTTTTATCACAGCAATAGTAACCCTAAGACAGGACTAGACATCCTATTCACAGATATTTGCTCAGTCATTATTGATAGTCATTACTGACCTATTTACAATATCTAAAAAATGGAAACTGAAATGTCCCCCAATAGAAGAATGCATCATGAAAATTATATATATATATATATATATATATATATATATATATATATATATATATACTATTCAGCTATAAAGAACAATAAAATCATGGAATTTGCAGGTAAATGGAAAGACCAAAAGATTATATTGAGTGAAGTAACTCAGAACTAGAAAGACAAATATTTTCTTGCTCATCTGCAGTTCCTAGCTTCAAATCTTCAGATGTGAGTGTACAGCATTAAGAATTCAGGAAACCAGCATTAAGAAACCAGGAAAGTGTAAAGGGATGTTGGAAGTGTGGGACTTGAGAGGAGAATAGGAGAATACAGATGTTATAATCAGGCAACGGAAACATGGCAGCTCCAACTGGGTATCGGAGAAGGAGGTCAATACAGAAGGAGCAGGCCATATATCTTATTATGGAATTGCAATACTAAACATACAAGATTTATTACACAGTAAAAACTGCATGCCTGTATGAACAGATGCGTGTTGAGTATGATGGGTTTATAACCAATAAACCATCATAAATGGACCATATCATTCATTCAAAATGCATTTTATATGAAATGAGGAAGAAATAACTTGAGCATTGTAATACACAGTAAATATGTCTAAGGCACACAATCTATAATAAATGGAGAGAATTGACCATAGTACATTTCATATTCGTGGGGTGATAACTAATGCTCAATTCTGTATGAGCCACTTATAGATTGAGTGGGTGTTGTCCTTGCTTTTCACTCAAACAGCTCACTAATTTTTACAATTTTCAAAAGCTGACTGATGAATTAATCAGATCCTGGTTTTCCTTATTTACTAGTTTTCAGATAAATAATAAAATGAATAAACTGATTTATAAACCCTAGATATTCATTGGAAGTTTTTTCCACTATAAACTTTAATAAACATTCTGTGAAATGTAGAAGAAATATCATTGCATGAATTTATTAAGCCATTGGGCAGATGTACAAATATGGCCTTTCATTTCATGAACCTAAAAGTAAGTTCAAAATTAAATTATATCAAGAATGCTTCCATGCTAAACTAACAGTCATTTTTGTATTCACATAAATGGAAGGAAGCAGACTCCGGAGTTCTATCACAGACTATGTGTTTACTTATATTCATATTTAATAGTGATATTTTTACAAACCAAATGGCTGTGCTGATTGCCAACTTCACCGGATCTAGAATTACCTGGAGAACAAACCTATTAAGCAGTTTCTAGTTCGAATTATTTGGGACAGGAACAATTGCCCCAAGTGTAGGCAGCACCATCCCTTGGGGTGGGAACTAAATTCATGATTTGACTAAAAAAAGAGACAGTGATTTGGGGCAAATACCCTACAGCCAAACATTTGTTGTCTCTCCTTGAACCCAGCAAAGTGAACATCAGGGTCATTTAAGTTAGCACACACTGTATTGTTCTTAAATCTAACAGGATACAGACATCACAAGATAATCAAAGTGGAGGGTTAGCATTTACAAAGTTGGCACTGGCTAGCAGTGAGTCTCCAGCAAAAGTGATTCTACTACTGGGGACATTGGTCAATATCTGGAGACACATGGAGAATTAAGAGGTTAGGGAGGTGCCACTGGCTCTAACACAGCAAATGCCCAACCCTGCACCAGCCACACAGTACAACTCTGAACGTGACGCAATGTGTGTGATGTCAAGGCTAAGAAACACTCCCAGGGGAAGTTAAGAAGTGCTTGCTAAACTGAACTAACCTAAAATTACAAGCATAATCCTTGCTGCTCAAGTCAAGTGAAATGGAATCATGACAGGCAATTATGTGTAGTTATAGGATTCTAAGACATTCCAACATCCTTCCATTTGCAATTGGAGACTGAGATCAAGAAAAGTTGGGGTCAAAGTCTGAGATCCTGAACAGGGAGCGGGGTATGCCACCAGAATTCCCATTGTCCATTAGCTGTAATGTGTGCAGAGAAAAGAAGTTGGGTGCTCCTAGTTGTTGAGAGAGAGAGTCATGCTTTTATAACTGTAGCAAATAGCTGAGAGAAAACAACTTGAGGGAAAAGATCTATTTTGGTTCCTGCTTTCTGAAGTTTCAATTCGCTGTCAGCTGGCTCTAGGATTTTGAGCGTAAGGAAAGACCAAACATCATGGTGGCAAGAATGTATAAGGTAGAGACAGTTCACTTCCGGGCAAGGAAAAGACACATCCTTCAAAGCTGTGCTTCTTCCTCTGGTGACTTACTTCCTCCAGCCACGCCCAACTTTCCACCATCTACCAAAATAGTGCCACCATCTGTTGGCCAGAACTTCAACACACAAATGAGTCTATGGGCAACATTTCAGACTCAGACTACCGCACCTTTCCTCCACCAATCTGTTCTATCCGGGCATTAGCAGAGATCTTCTTTATCTAGCCTACTGATTCAAATGCCAATCTCATCCATAAACACACTTTTATCTCTCTCTCTCTCTCTCTCTCTCTCTCTCTCTCTCTCTCTCTCTCTCACACACACACACACACACACACACATACACACACACACACACACACACACACACACACACACACACACACAAAATGTTTTACCAGTTACCTATGCAGCCTTTACCTTAGTCCAGTTAACACAGAAACTTAACTATCATAGCATTGCTTTCTAGTTCAGGTTCAATTTCTTGAAGGACTTTCATCTGCTCTCATTCTCAAAACTTGCTTGGAATGCTTTGTGACTCCAGTGTGTCATATTTTGCTACACAGAATATCTTCGGGAACCAGCATAGGGACCTGTTCCACATAGAAAATAGAAGTGCCATGTTAATAGATCTTTAAATTATTCATCAAAAATGTATTATATTCTGAACACTATTCAAAACAAGTTTGAAAATGCAATTCAATGTAATAGAAAGATGACTTAGGTCTGAGATTTGAAGCAAATCTGTCTTTAAACTTTGTGTTTAAGGAGGGGTTGCTACAGATTATAGGATTATAGTGGTAAGCCCTGGGAGATGGAAGTCACAGGACAGAGATTCCACTGCTTATGAGAAATATCCTCTGTTTTGTCAAATGGAACCACCTGAGGCTGGGAGACAGGAATGTTTTATCTTTCAATTACATTATGCTACCAAAAATACAACAAACATTGGTGCCTTGACTAATTTGGGGTTGGAATTAAATGCTTGCAAGTTTTTCCACAGAAATACCCATACTATGTCATTTCTGCTTCCACTTGTCCCAAATATATTCATTTACTGTTTTATGCCCAAACAAGTAAGCCTGTGGTCTGGTCATTCTGCTTCTCTTCTCTGCTTCCACAGCAGAAGTGGAATCAATTCTGTCCTCCTCCCTTCTGAGCCTGGGCATGGACTCAGGTTCCCGCTGTACACAGCACTCCAGGTAGCCACTATTAATAGGCAGGAATTGGCATTTCAGATAAAACTGACTTTCATTTGTTAGGCAAAGATATTGACTCAGGATAAGGCTTACTAGCAAATAAATAAGTACCTATAAAGAGTAGCTCAGTGATACTTTATTGCCATATTTTAGTCTGTCTCTCCCTTAATAGACACCTGATAGGGTAGAATATATAGCAACTAAGATCTTTTAAAGGGGCTAGAGGAGCAGTGGAGAGAAAATTTCAAGACATAGATGATTACATTTTTATGACAGATATGTCTTCGGATCTAGAATTGTACCTCAATAGATAGAGTGCTTGCCCAACACGTCTGCACCCTGAGTTCAAATACCATCTTCATGTCAACCACATGCACTGTTATATACCTATAACCCCATTACTCTTGAGGTAGAGACAGGAGTATCACAATTGCAAGGTCATTCTCAGCTACACATTGAGTTCTAGGGAGCCTGGGATGCATGAGATTCTACCTCAAAGAAAGGAAGGAAGGAAGGAAGGAAGGAAGGAAGGAAGGAAGGAAGGAAGGGAGGGGAAGGAAAGGGAAGAGAAGGAGGGAGGGAGGGAGGGAGGGAGGGAGGGAGGGAGGGAGGGAAAAAAAGAAAAGAACACAAAATAGAAAAGAAATTTTCTAATATTTACACAGGGTTGTGAATACCCAATGCGTCAAGCAACCAAAGAAGAAAGATCTTGTAGTTCAAGGATCATTCAATACTATAATCTTCAAAGGCATGTCACTTTAGTATTGTAAATAAACTACACCTGAGCTAAAGAATAGCCTAGGCCCACTCTAAAAAAAAAATGTAAGGCAGACTTCATAAAGGTGAAACCAATCCCAAGGAACATAGCTGTTTGACAAAACAATATCCAGTGCTGTTAAAAGGAATTCAACCTCAACCCTTGCCAACGTCTCATGTATAGCATTTATATTCAAATAAAAACAGGCAGTAAAGGAATATGACATAGGACTCACCAATAGAAGAAAAGGTTTGTCAATTGCAACAAATCGGAATTTTAGGAGATAATAAAGTTAGCAGACAAAGAATTGGAAACACTCTTCTATAAGAAAAGGAAATGTATTTTGTAGAGAAAAGAAAAAGTATACTATCAAAAAGGAAAACATAAAAAATCCTTAAGCCCTGAAAAAGGGATTACTGAACATAGAGATGTGAAAATGAACTTGAGGCAATCAAATAGCCAAAATGAAAAAAGAGAGAGTAACACTGGCACAAAAATAAGGAAAGAAATAAACAAACAAACAAATGTAATTTGATGGGAGAGTGGTATGGTGGTGCATGTCTGTCCTCCCCAGACTCAGAATCCTAAAATAGGAAGATCACAAGTTTGAGACTAGTCTGGGCTATACAGTGAATTTCAGGCCAGACCCTAATACAACACAGTGAGATCCTGTCTCAGAGAGGGAAAATTACCACATAATTTATATAACAATATCAAATATTCTCACTGAGCATAACTGAAGACTCAGAAATAGCAAGTAACAGAAAAAGAAATAATGACCAAAAATGTTCTAAATTTGTTCAGAAATAAATTCATATTTCCAAAACCTCTAAGAACTCTAAAACTAAGATATATAGAGATATAGATATAGATAGATAGAGCTATGGATATATAATGTGGTGGTTTGAATGAGTATGGCCCACATAGACTCACATGTTTCAATAATTGATTCCCAGTTGGTAGAACTGTTTGATAAGGATTAGAAGGTGTGGCCTTGTTGGAGAAGGTGTGTCACTTGGGGAGGGCTTTGGGGTTTCTTTTTTTTTTTTTTTTTTTTTTTTTTTTTGGTTTTTCGAGACAGGGTTTCTCTGTGTAGCTTTGCGCCTTTTCCTGGAACTCACTTGGTAGCCCAGGCTGGCCTCGAACTCACAGAGATCCGCCTGGCTCTGCCTCCCGAGTGCTGGGATTAAAGGCGTGTGCCACCACCGCCCAGCCGGCTTTGGGGTTTCAAAGGTCCATATCATTCCTAGTTAGCTCTATTTAGTTCTCTCTCTCTCTCTCTCTCTCTCTCTCTCTCTCGCTCTCTCTCTCTCTCTCTTCTTTTCTTCTCTCCTCTCCCTCTCTCTGTATTTGGCTTATTGCCTCAACAGGTCAGCTTCCTGCTACTACTCCAGAGCCATGCCTGCCTGACTGCTGCCATGTTCCCTGCCATGGTAGTCATAGATTCTAACTCTGAACTATAAGCAAGCCTCCAATTAAGTGACTTCTTTTCATATGTTACCTTGGTCATGGTATTTTGTCACAGCAAAAGAAAGGTAACTAATGCATCATAATCAAGTTGCAGGAAATATATGACAAAAAAATATAGACAAATTTGAGAGTAGATGATATTTTATGTATATGTATATATACACTTATATGTACATATATACATACATATGTAACAAATCTATAGCCAATATCATGCTAAGTGAAAAGAAAAAAAAAAAAAAACCTCAAAGCATTCTCCTCCAGATCAGGAACTAGAAAAGGGTGTTCACTCTTTCCACTTCTTCTCAATTTGGTGCTTGAAGTCTTAGCTGAGGCAATAGGTCAACAGAAAGAATAACAGGTGTACAAATAAAAAAAGGAGACAAGATCCCTATTGCAGATGATATGATGTTACACATAAGTGTCTTAGTTATTTTTAAGCTGCTGTGATAGAGCTCTATGAGCAACGCAATCTGCAAGAGAATGCATTTAATTGGACTTACCACTTCAGAAGGCTAAAGTCCATGATGGAGGAACAAAGGAATAGCAATAGGAACAGCTGAGAGCTCATCTCTTGATCCAATGAGGAGGCAGAGAGAGGACAAAGTCCGCCCCCAGTGACACACCTCCTTCAACAAGGCCACAATTCCTAATCTTTCTCAAAGAGTTCTACTAACTGGAGACAAGTTATTCAAACATATGAGGTCATAGGGGCCATTCTCATTCAAACCACCAAAATGAGAGACCCAGAATACCCCACTGAAAAACCTTTCATTATTACATTGAAAGACTTATAGATACTTCCCATAAAAGTGGAAAGTATAATCATACTCAATTTCAAATTATACTGAAAAACCTCATCAATAATAACAGAATGGCACTGTAACAAGCGCACACACATGTATAGACAGAATAAAATAAAGGACCCTGATATAAGGCTATTCAGCCACAGCTACCTGGTTGTTGTTGTTGTTGTTGTTGTTGTTGTTGTTGTTGTTGTTTTACAAAAACATACATTGAACAAAAGACCTACCTCCTCACCAACAAATGGTGCTGGAAAAAACTTGACTTTGACATTCAGAAAAATGAAACTAGATCTCTATTTCTGACCCTACACAAAACTCAATTCCAAATAGATCAAGAACCTCACTGTAAGACTTGATACCCTAAAATTGCTAAAGGAAATAGCAGAAAGCATGTTTTAACTTGTAGACCTAAGTAAGGACTTGCTTAACAGAACTCAGGTAACACAGGAAATGAGAGCAACAATCCACATAGGGGACCTTAATGAATCAAAAAGCTCCTGTACAGCAAAAGAAACTGGCAATTAGTGAAAAGGCAGCCTTTGCAAAGAATGGGAGAAAATCTTTGTCAGCTATACATCTGAAAGAAGATTGGCATCTAGAATATGCAAAGAACTAAAAAAAAAAAAGCTAAACACCAACAAAAATGAACAACCTAATTTAAACATGTACTATGGAACTAAACAGAAAGTTCTCCAAATAAAGAGGAGAGAGAGAGACAGAGACAGAGAGAGAGAGAGAGAGAGAGAGAGAGAGATGACTAGCAAGCACTTTAGAAGTTGTTCAATATCCTTAGCCATCAGAGAAATACAGATTAGAATTACGTTAAGATTTCATCTTGCTCCAATCAGAGCAGTTGTCTTCTGCAAGCCTCTAGAACAATAGAGGTTACTATTAGTGATCTCAGTTGCTACTAGTAAACCCTATTTCTGAAGATACTATACACCTTTGCGTTAGGACACAGATAAATTAGTTTTAAATGGGCCTGTAGATACTATGCAGGTTGCTGGAACAGAAAAGATGCCAATGGCCATACCCAACACAGGATCCTGCATAATGGTAATGTTGCCAGGGAAAATGTGCCCACGTTTGCAATAGTAGCATGGCAGTTAGGGGGATAATCCAAATCTGATTAGATCTGAGGACTTCTTCAGAGGAGGGAAGTCATGTCTGGTACTTTAAACCTGGTCAAAAGGCCATGGCTGGGAAGAACAGAGTTCTTACATGTAGGAACAGAGGAACTATTATTGCTGATTTATGTGTATACATGTAGATCTGTGCTGTTCTTTGACTTCAGTCAGAGAAATTTCTTTTTGTAGTTAGCAGTAGTCAATGTGGAAACATAACTGGTCAGAGTATTAGTAAGTGACTATTGATTGGTCAGCCCTAAATGGGACATCTATATCACACACACCACCACCACCACCACCACCACTATCATTGTGGAATATGGGGCAGAAAGAATGTAAAAGCCAGAGGATGGGAGGGTGTTCTCTAAAATGCTATCTTCAGGGCATGTCATGGTTAGTGTACTCATGAACTCACTCATAGTGAAGTCATCATTTCAAACATTAAGGTAAAGATTGGCTAGAGAGATTGGCTGAGCAGTCAAGAACGAGTGCTGTTCTTGCAGTGGATTCCAGTTCGGTTCCCAGCAGCCACATCAGGCAGCTCATAACCAGTTCCACCAGGAAATCCAGTGTCCCTTTCCAGCCTCTGTGTGCATGCACAAATCAAACTTCCACCCAACCTGTGACCAAGTTAACAGAGTGCCTTGACACCATTTATAACTATGTACTCATTCTGCTTACAAACTCTCTATTCAACCTGTTCAGAATTAACCGATTTACATGGAAAACATTGCAATCAATCTTACTATACTTTGGACTTCCAATGTAATTAATTCCAACAAGCTCAGCTGAATTCTCAGCTTTGATTGTACCATATTTCCTATTTCTCTTTTGGACTATTTCATGCCCCTGACTAAGAACAATGTTTGTGTGAGAAAGAGATGTGGTGAATAGATCTATGAGCATATACTAGAAGCAGAAAGACATTGAAAGTGATACCCCTGCGACAAACACACAAAATGTGTTAGAAGCAACATGTGGGCATAGAGCAATTTGATCTCATTGCAGCTTTGCATGCTGTTCTGAGTCAGGAAGGCCAGAAAAACTATGTTCTCCCCTACGAGAGTCCTGTAAAAATTAAGACAAAAATCTCTCTTTCCTTTTCATTATCATATTTGCTGTGCTATTCAAAATACAGAGAGGATGGCCTTTGTTCAGGACTGCTAGTTCATAGACTAGACCCTGTTAGATTAGAAGGGAAGAAAGAAAAACTCTTCTGAGTAAATCAAGCTCACACTTGGCTAAAGGACGCCAAGAGTGACTCTTTCCTCTTCTGTGTGGCATCTCCCCCAAAACTAAAAGTTAAAATTAAATGATTTTTAACTATCAAAGAAAGCTAACAAATTAGTTAGCAGTAGGTGTAAACTGGAAAAGATGATAAAGGAAACTATATTAGAAGAAAAGTTATACCAGGTGTTCATTTGAACCACGCTACGAGGGAATGATGGCAATCATAAGTGTAAACATGTAGGTTAATATGAAAATCGAACACTCCCCAAGCTAAGATCCTGCTCTCTTCCTCGTGGGTTTCTGCTTGTTCAGTCTTTTCTTAACCGGGTTTGATGGCCACTCTAATTTGAGCATAAATACTCCAGGCTGAGCGTTTACAGACCAACATTACCTTTTTCCTGCACATCCTACAGTAACACTCCGTTAGCAGATGCTCGCCCTCTGCTTCTGAGCGTGCTCAGGGACCTTTCCTGCATGATTCACGGGTCTTCAGAACGCACCTCCATCATACTGCCTCAGCCACCGCAGCATGTAGGCCTCTACCCTCCCCCTGCCCCCACCAGGCATCACTCTGCCCACCTTTATACATATTTTGCTCCTCATATTTCCACTCACTCAGCTCAGGCTTCCTGACTCGCTGCTGCGCTTTAATGTGATTTCTGTCATCCTCACGTATCCTCGCGGGGCCAATTTTTCCTGGACACCAGTGTGACTTATCCTCTCACATCTTGAAACCATCTTCTCAACGTGCTGTATTCTCAGCGACCCCCATTTAGGACCCAAATACTTATAAAGTTGTAACTCCGTTTACATACATCTGTTCTCTCTCTTGATTACCTCGCTATCACTCAAATATTATATCCCATGTTCACTATCGTGTCTCTTCTTACTAATAAATAACCTCTACCAGGGCAAGAATATTGTCCGCGTGTTTTTCAGCGGAAACTGCGATGTCTAGAGAACAACAGCCAGCGTATTTTAGATGTCCTTATTTGTAGATAGTGTGAATCCGTGGGAAGAGTCAATTAAGGCCCAAACCTGCAGCTGTAATGCATGATCCTTGTCACCAGAGGGCAGCATAACAGCGCTAAGTGCTAAATTAGGCTGGGCGGCCGCTGTTTTCCAAACCCAGGTTGGGCAGTGTCATCGACAAGAAGAGGAAGTGCCGGGAAGTGGAATCAGCTACTGTTTTCCCACATGTAACCTTGAGTACCACTTCCCTGTCTTGTCCTCGGAGTCGGTGCATTTTAATTCAAATGTTAGCATTAGATATGGACTTGGATTGTCTTCCGGCCCGAAATGTTCCATGATTACAAAACAAATAGACTCTCCCCCTTACACCTCTTTTAAATTTCACAGTTAGACTGGATGAGAACTATGATTTCCCACGACTTTGTATCTGAGGCCCTGGGATTCAATTAAATACCTACAAATTCCTGTGAAGCCAGGCTGCTGCATCAGACAGAAAGCTGGAATGAGTACTTCCAGTAAACTGCCTTCCTTGAATAGGAATGAGGAGTACTTCCCGAAAAACAAGGGAAATAGCCAAAGCACAGACCCAGGGCCTCTTGAGCAGTAGTGGCATTGCTTAAATGCTCACGTGCTGGAGTTTCTGTCTTGCTTTTTATCTGGAGGGAGATACTCATGTAAAGACATTGAGACACATGAAAAAGGAAACCGTTCGTGGGCAGTAACAAGAGGAGGGGAGAAGGGTGGGTATGGATGAGCAAAACACAATAACAAACACATACTAGAATGTCCTTGTGAAGCCCACTATTTTGTATGTGAATGCAAATGAGGACATGACTGCTCCAAGGTATGGTTGAGGAGAGTTTTATTGTAGGTATGAGAGAGGGAGCACAGCCAGAGACCTCTGAGAGGGTCCGGGCTGAACCTGGCCATGAGAGGAGAAAGAGTAGGGAGAAAGAGAGGAATGAAGAGAGAGAGGATGAGAGGAGAGAGAGGGCAAGCAGACCAAGAGAGCAGCCAAGGACCAAGACATTGCATGTCAAAATGAGGAGGTTTAAGTAGGAAAGAGAAGCTGGGGGAAGGGAAGGGAAGCCCAGGCCCTGGGAAGGGGAGGTTTAGCGTGGGAGGCAGGGTGAAAAGTGCTTGAAGAAGCCACAGGTGCTGTGTGAGCCTTGTCCTAGGACATAACAGTATGCTAACTAAAAACTTAGTAAATAAACAAAGTATGAAACAAAAACTTGAAAGCTAGGTATGAAGGTTCCGGACTATAATCCTCTAAACTTGGGAGGTTGAGGCAGGATTGTTTAGAGCAGAGGTTCTCAGCCTGTGTCAAGACCCCTTTGGGGAGGTCAAATGACCCTTTCACAGGGGTCATATATAAGATATCTTGTATATCAGATATTTACATTATGAACCATAACAGTAGCAAAATTTCAGTTTGTGATGTAGCAATTGAAAATAATTCTATGGTTGCCGGTCACCACAACATGAGGATCTGTATTAAAGGGTTGCAGCATTAGGGAGGTTGAGAACCACTGCTTTAGAGTTTGTAGCCTTGACTGCATAGTGAGAGTCTGTCAAAGAATGAAAGGGGGAGAGAAGACGAAGAAGAGGAGGAGGAGAGGAGGAGGAAGAAGAAGGAGGAGGAGAAGAATCTTAACCCAAGGAAGATATTGCCTACTAAAAAAAAGGCCATTAAACTTACCCATTTATCTAGGGCAGTTTAAAATCTGTGTGTTGTTAGTGCTGGAAGCTCACTGTTTTCTAAAAGGAATGTTTGCTCCCCAGACCAGGTAAGCGCAGGGAAGAGTCATCTGTAACTGGAAAGTTCCGGAGGATCCCTACAAGAAAGATTAACTTTTCCAAATTCGTTTAGTTTTGTGTCTTACTGGCCCTAATAAGATTCACTCACCATTTTTTGTTGGACTGAAGGAACTAATGTGCCACCAAAGGATTTTGGAGGATTATCTTGAGTGTTTTCTTAACATAACAGCTAAGAATTTAAATTTCCTCAAGTTGTATATTACAATTGAATATGCAGCTAACCACTGAAGGCAAGCAAGATCATTTTAATTAAGATAAGATATTTAAATGAGTCTAATTAAAAATCCTTCTTTAAAGGGGAGGTTAAATGCTTTGTTTTCTTTCTAAGAATAATTTATTCTTAAGCCTGACATTTCACTTATTTAAGATTGTCTAATCTACACCAATGCCTCACAAAATTCAATTTTCTTGTTGGATGAAATAAGACCGAAGCAAACACAATTTGAACTTCCTGAAGCAACTTACTATTTAAAGTAAAATCAACCTGGAGGCTTTGCTTCTTTGGCATATCACCATTGTTGTATGCGATTGTCTTTGGCCACCCCAACCCTGCTGGATGTGGGGCTGCTAAAAACTAGGAAAATGACTTCTGTGATGCTCCAGAGAGGCACTGAGTAAACATGGTGGTCTACTTTTCTTATAGAATACCACATTGGATATCTGGTGTTATAAGCCTGGGGTCATTCAGAGATTCACCAATCTGATCATGAATAAATTTTCATGAAGAAAAGAGGCTTTATTAAATACTGGCCAGGACTGTGGACACTGGCTAGGTCTGTACCTGAAACTCGGGATTCCCAGAGTATGTCTCAGAATTACATTAGTCAGGGTATTATAAAGGCAAAACTCACAAGGCTACTTACTTCCTGCCTTCCTGC
Source organism: Peromyscus eremicus (assembly GCF_949786415.1). Lineage (NCBI taxonomy): Eukaryota > Metazoa > Chordata > Mammalia > Rodentia > Cricetidae > Peromyscus > Peromyscus eremicus. The sequence continues at coordinate 23,531,320 of NC_081424.1, read as the reverse complement.
AATCAGAGGCAATTACACATCCTAATGTACCTCCTGCTTCCCTGTGATCAAGCACATATCCTATGCACCTTGAGGCAACCAAGCTTGTTTACAGAAGTAAAAACACACTGTTAACTTACATGAGCAATTGTCCCCAACATTCCAGGAAATTATCTGTCCTTGGGCCTTACAGGTTAGAGGCATTTTTCTTGCTTTATAGATCTCTGAAACACAATGATTTAAACTTAAACATTAACCATCTCACTGGTTAACAAACATCTTCTGACACATGGCACTATGCATCTATTTTCTTCTTTGAAATTCTAAAGCCCATGGAGACTTTACATTTTGAAGTTTTTAGGATTAGAGCAGATCCGAGTGAATATAATAAGATACTCTTGGATGAAGTTGTGTAGGTGGATTTTTCTGTTCCACCTGTCAGTTCCCAAATAACCACATGGAGAATCCTTATTAATTATGACAGCTTGGCTGATAGCTTAGTCTTATTTCTAACTAGCTCTATAACTTAAATTAACCCACTTCTATTAATTTACTTCCTTTACGTGGCATGGTTACCTTTACTTTGTAATGCCTATGCTGCTTGTGTGCCTCCTTGGCATCTCCTTGCAACTCTGGCCTTTTCCTTCCCAGCATTCTCTCTGCCCAGGAAATCCTGCCTAGCTATTGAACATTTGGCTTCTGATTAAACCAATCAGAGTAACACTTCTTCACAGTGTACGAAAAGATTATTCCACAAAATTTCCCCCTTTTGTCTAAATAAAAAAGAAAGGTTTTAATTATAACATAGCAAAACGATATACAATAAGAACAATTATCAGGTAAGAATTACATTTACAATGTCCAGTCTACTTGTATTTGGCATATTTGAGGGAAATACTTCATTATTTATTCTATCTTGATGAGTCTAAATTTCTGCACCTAATTTACCTTCTATCATAATTAAGAAAAACTGCAACTATAACTACCTAGTCTTCAACTCCATCAAAGACCCCAGAAGAGTATATTACCTGAGCCAGCAGGAAGTACAGTGTAAAAGCACTTCCAAACCTATAGAAATGATAGACATCTGGCTTCCTGGACAGTCACCCAAGATTCCTCTGCAACATTGAGGCATCCATCTTCAGCCTACAGGCATAGAATATCTGACAGACTTTTCTGAGAAGCAGCAAATATTTGAAGGACTGTCCTGTCCAGTCGTGGCAAGGTTCGGTAGTCACTTTTCTTTGTGTCCTGTTTGTCCAGTTTGGACATCACACTGCCAATAGTCGAGGCAAGGGCAGATTCTTGTCCAAATGGCTAGCTTTTGCCACAAAGACAGTAAACTCCACATGGAGATCCTTTGATGCCCATCATCCTTTTCTGAAGTAGATTATTGCCCCCAGCAGTAGATGTGTCTCATTGTCATGAAAAGCCCTATCACAAAACATCTTAAATGCCATATTCTGTAGGTCTTTGAAGTGTTTGAAGACCATCTATCTATCTAAAATACATCTCTGTTTGACCTTGAAAACATACTTAACATGACAAGTTTGAATGTTATAGGTGACTAACTAATAACCTGCATTTCTTTATTATTCTAAATAGTTTGTAATAATAACTTTCAAGGACTAGAAATTTACATTACCTTGTTAAATGAGCCACATAGGTATAATACCTTAGACAAGAGTAGAAGAGTTCTAACAAAAAAATAAATAAATAACCTTAAATTTGTATCAATATAGAAAAATCCATACCAGTGTAAAATATTTAAGACTAAGAGTTGCTTTTTCAGTTTAAAAGTAGATCCAATAATCTATCGTTTTATCCTATCATTTCTATATCCCCCCTTTTTCTTTTCAGAATGAGATCCTTGAATCTTATCTCCTCTGTTCAGCTGTCCTGACTATTACCAATAACAACTTGTAACCAACCCCCTAAATGATGACAAATATCCATAATCCATTGAATGACCAAAAACTGCCCACCCCACCTCTTGAGAATGTAGGCATCATGTTCTCTGGATTTCCTCCTGCTGTCTGGGGGGGCAATGGCATCTCTAGGGGACTCTGAAAAATATCAAGATAAAGGTCAAGTCTTGGGACAGCAAGCTATATCATTTGTTGCCAGTCTCTATGTAATGTAAGTATAGGACTTATCTGAAGTCCTGGCTGGAATAGTGTATGAGGCGGAACCATCTCAGCTAGCTGCCTTGAAAATGTCCTGAGTAGTTTGTAGTGCAAAGCTGACCTTTGAATGGTGTTTGACAGCTTAATGGTATTACCACAATCCAGATTTTTCTGTGTCAGAGTTAAAAACCTTTCCTTTTATTTAGACAAAAAGGAGGAAATGTATGATATTTTGATTGCATTCTAATGCTCCCAAGAATGTCAATAAAGATTGTTTTGAATCAGAGGGTGGAACTAGCTACTGGCTGTCCAAAATTAACCATAGGGGCTTTTGAGGATTGACAGATAGACACAGGAAGTAGGGTGGGACTGAGAGAGGGTCTGGGCCCTTTTTAGATAGATGAACAAGAGCAAGAGGAGATCACTGGTCGCTTCTCTACTGTTTCTCTGACTGTTCAGGTTTTTACCCTGATGTCTGACTCCTGAGTTTTTATTGATTAAGAATGATTAGATAAATGCATCAAAAATGGGCACAGTAAAGAAACCAAAATAGCCACTCCATGGGGCTTTGGACCTAACAGCGGGGTCCAGTGGCAAGCTATGGGTGCTGAAGACAGAATATAAAGATGCTTATTATATGACAATTACAGGTTTGATAAGTACAAATTGAGCATTTATAATATGGGATCTAGAGTGCTCACCAACTCAAAACTATTTGAGTGCCTACAGGAAACTCCAAGTAGAGATTCCACATCTTAGCTCATGTGACAAGTCATAGCTACAATGCAGAACATTAAACACCATACAAAATTTGATAAGATATTGTGACTCACAGCTGTAATTTTAGCACTCGAGATTGACTGAGGCAAAGGGATCAAGAATTCAAGGCCAGCTATTCTCCTCCCCAAATGTCAGTGCTGGTGACATTGTCCTAAACAGAAAGACTTTGGCTGAGTAAAGAGAAGGAAGATTATCAGCTAAACATGCTTTAAGGTGGGTTTCTGTTTGCCAGAAAAGCAGATCTCCTAAAGCAGTTCCTGTTTACCAGAGACTACCCTTAAGCCTACAGGAACCTCCCTTAACTTTCTCCCAAAGGTCCACTACTTTGGGCAAAAGCGCATAGTTTCCAGTCTATGGGAACCCACAGTGACTCCAGTTTGTGGTTTGATTACATCTTGACTCAAGATCAGAGAGTTCAAGCCTGTCTTTGCCCCGTTAGGCTGGATGACAGGATGTGTGGCCAAAGGCATAGTTACCAGATATCTTACTCTTTAAGGTTGGATAAAAGGATGTCTTGCCAAAGGCATGGTTACTAAATGTCTTGAGAATTAAGGAGCTGTTTGTACTTGTTTGTACCTTGAACCATGGTGTCCTTGAGAGGGGGTGGTCTTCTCTCTCTCCCTCCCCAGTTGCTATGGGTATAAAAAGACTGTGAGAAACTCAAGGCTGCTGTGGTGTTGACTCAGAGCTCTCCCAAAGCTATCCTGTCTCTGTCTTCTTTTTTTTACGTCTATGTCTCTATTTGTCCTATCTGTTATTTCTCAGTCCTCACTCCCCTATTCAGGTCAGGTAGGACCAGTCAACATGGACAGCCTGATTCAGTTCAGGTCCTAGCCCTGATGACCATCATATACAATCTCCTTGCTTTTATACCATTTTCCTTTCCTCTGTCCTCTACCCCCAAACTCCTGCCCCAGAGATGGCTTTGGCGGCTTGATGCCCAGTAAACTATTCTACACCTGTGGAGTGGTCTAGCTTGGTAGTTTCTCTAGCCATCACTTATATTTGGTGCCTGAAACCTGGGCCCCAGAAGGAGGCTCTGTCCCTCCTAACAAAACCAAACCACTAATTTTTATCATACCTGGTACTTCTGTAGGCTCTTGTCACACACCATATTTGACTCTAAATTTTAACATCTGCCTCTTTAGTCACTTCCATCCACCTGATCTAACTACTCATTTCCCTTTGTCTACTTTGGTAAGTGCTACTTCATGCTGCCTGCTCAGTCTCTCACTGGAGCCTATGTCTCTGTCTCTCTTGCATCTTGGGGCCTACTACTATTACAAAAGTCATGCTAATTTGTCAGGCAGCTTCTCTATACCCTCTTGAGAACTCTATCATGTGGATGAGAAATGCCCATCCACTGGTCCTGGGCACCTTTCTGACAAGTAGTTTTCTCTTTGGAGACATCTCAGATTCAGACTCTGTTACCACATCACTTACCCTTTTGCAGGAAGATAAGGCTCAAACTGATTACCAAGGCATGCACATAACATACTTACTTATGAGCCCACCTGGAGTCTACCTGAGGGTCTAGCAACAGGCACTGTCAGAGATCTTGATCATGCCTAGCCAATGAGGGGTAACCACATAATATCACTGGATCAGGACGCAGCCTGGGTGTTGGGAGGGGAATATATAAGGCTTTCCCCAATACTGAATAAATGAGTCTACTGTTTACCTTTCAACTGATTCCCAGTGTCTGTGTCATTGACACCATACCTTCTCACCTCCTCCCCCAAGGGCACTGTTAGGACCCAACAACATCCCTTCCCTTCCCCATATCTCCATTCCTAGTGACCCTATTTCCTAAGTCTCTCCCATCTCCTTCTTGCTCTCCTGGAAGTTCTTTATATCTTCCTTCCTGCCTTCTCTGTGTCTTGCTCACTCCTGGAGCTTGCTCTATCTCTAACCATGGACTCTTTACATTCAGAATTATCTCATGACCCCTCATCTGCCTTCTTTAATCTCTTTCCTCCTTAGAATCAGAGATCCCATTAAAGCCCCACTGTCTTACTGCCAACAGCCTGTCCTCAAAACAAACTAGAAAATCAGTCTTGATGGCCAGAAAAAGGCATATTTGCTTTACAAATTCTCACAGATTATGATAACTTCTATTATGGAGTACCCACCAGAGAAGACCACTCAAACACAATCTATAGGTAATTGAAATTCTTAGCTCTTGTTGACTAGGACTACACTTGGGTATTGGGGATCTAAGTGTAGTGTGGAGTGTTTAGAGTAAGGAGTTTTTGTAAGACAAAAAATGCATCCCCTGATGTCTCATTGGCAGCTCCAGGAAAAAGTTTTGCATAAGCAAGCAGTTTAACAGAAGCTAAGATAAGCAGTTAGCTGAAGGGTGAGATTTTGCACAAGCAGGCAGTTTAACAGATGCTGAGTTAGCTGGGGCATCTCTACCTTGGGTTCCTAGAATAGAATCAGGTAATTCTCCATGAGGCTTCCCATCAAGGAGATCAAATTTCAGTCAAACCTAAAATGGCCTCCATAAGAATACAAGATGGTGGAACCTCTGCAGTGTCTTGCCCTCTGGGTTGTTCTGCTTTTTTTTTTTCTTCTTATGGATCTTATGGATGCCTTTTTCTGGCCATCAAGACTTCTGCCACTGCACAAGCAAATAATCCAAAAACCCTCTTGTCTCTAAGCTTTCTATACTTTCCATTCTCACAAACCGTGTATCTCTGTGCATTCTTTGCTCTTCATTTGCCGTAGTCTCTCCCTCCAGTCATTACAGTCTTACAGAGATTCAAATGTCTATTGGGTAGAGATGATATTGGGATATTGTCAGATGCTGTTATACTCTACTAAAAAGCTGACTCTGGAGTTGAGATTTGGCCTTCTCTAGGCCCAATCATGTTTATTTAAAAGTTTCCTCCATGTGGGACTGGCCTGAATCTAAGAAGGGGTCAAAGTATGGCTAAAGCCCTGGACTTTCTCACCCTGAGAGTGGCAGGAGTCTGGCTGCTCCCACACTTGCTCAGGCACCAACAGACACCAGCAATTAGGCTTCCCTAAGCATGAATGTGCCCCAGTGTATATAGCAACTGATAAGCTCATATGTCTCCATGGCTACAGGGATTGGTTGCTGCTTATCTGACTGCTGAACCATCCCAGGCTGGACTTCCTTTCTTTTCTATATGACCTTATAAGGTTCCTTTCCCTGACCCCTGCTGCTCCCAGGCATGCAAATGAAGCACCTTCCATGGTCTTGCTCCAAACAATGACATACCACCACATGGATCCAACTGGCCACTCTTCCTAGTATATAACTGTCCCCTGTCCCCTCCAAATAAGTGATTTGTCCACCAATACAGCCTCCCAGGTATTCCTTCCTGTTGTACTTCCTATGGCTCAGGATCCTCCTTCGGCTCTGGCCATGCTCAACCCTATCCAGTGTGTATGTGTATGTGTGTGTGTGTGTGTGCGTGTGTGTGTGTGTGTGTGTGTGTGTGTGTGTGTGTATCCCCAGTCAGGCTACTGTGCAATAGTACTACCATATGGACACAAAGCAAGACTCGAGTCTGGCACCTCCAAAGTCTCTATTCTGGGTCCAGGATGGCCACCTGCCTCTGGCAGGGAGAAGGAAAAAAAAAAAGCAGAACAACCCAGAAAAAAAAGGCACTTTGTGCTTGAGAACACCTAAGAGATAAACCATTTCCAGTAACGGTTACAAATGGCAGAGTATAACCACATATTTTTAGCTCTCTGAATGCTTTCCCTTTTTTCCTTGTTTTTATTTACTATCTTTGAAAGTTTTGTTGAAATGTAAACTTTTCTTCATCTCAGGGTCTAAAAGATCATTGGGTGTAGCTTAAGAACATCTGCCCCTTCAAGGTCATGGATATGTTTGATGCTTTTGTTGCAACCTAAACTTTCCTATCTCATAATTTGTAAGCCCATTAGGGTAAGATCTAAAAAAAAAAAGTCTATAAAGTCCCAAGCAGAAAAAAGTTAGCTTAAAACTTGTAACAAAAGGGGTTAGTAGTTAAAAACCTGTATATAGATAGTCTTAATTTGCTACAGATTGCCATATATGTAACTTGGATTCAACTCTTATATAGGAAAATGCATTTTTGTTATGTTTTGTCTTGTTTTCTTGTTGGGTTTTCCTTGTTGTTGTTTTGAGAAAAAGGGTGTGGTCTTGGTAGGCCCATCCTGGAATAAATAGCAATCATGTGGATTGACACCATCTTAGCTGATGGCTTCATTGGGATGTAAATCAACCACGTGGCTGGCTGGCCACCATCCTTACTAAGGTTAAAGAGAGTGCATACCATGTGACTGACTGTTGTGGGTACAAGGATCTGAAACAACCCAGGCAGACATGAGAGGTCACTCAAAGCAAGATTTATTACTGGGTCAGCAGAAACTGATCAGTCAGAAACAACAGTACAGACTTGGGAGCTAACTGCATCCCTGAACATTCATTTAAGCAAGTATTTAATCATAAAGAAAACAAAAGAAAAGAGAAAGAAAATATCAACATCTGTGCCAAGTTACAGTTAACATTTTCCCCACCAATCAAGAATCAAAGATTAGGGTCTTCCCCTATGTGTCCCATCATTGTCAACTGACACATGTAGAGAATGTAATAAGCCTTTCCGTCCGACCAATCAGATTCATTTGTTCTTTTTGTTGTTAGGGGAACTAAAGATCCATAATAGACTATTCCTATTGTTTAATAGGAATAGAAGATTGTTCAGCTATTGGAAGGTCTCCAGCTGTCCCTGGGCCGAGGAACTTGAATTTCATTTCACCTCACAGTTTAAAATGGAGTCTGAAGTCAAAATGGCAGTACTTAGGACAAGGTGATTTTGTCTGTTCCCAACATGACCTCACCATTATCTTAAGGTGACCATGTGGTACAATCCAACTATGACTTCATCCATAAAACAACTTGTCCTAGTGAGCCCTTTGCTTATCATTGCATCTCTTTTTTAGACTATGGAGGCAACAGAAGGCCTCCGAGATATTTTGGATTAGGATGGGTTTTTATAGGATGATTTTTGTCCTGAGAGTTAAGAAATAACAGATGAGGATAAAACCATGAACAAGGTATGGAAAATAGGACTTAAAAACAACATATGTTTGAATAAGGTCTATAAATTCCTAAAGGTATAATAGTCTACTCAGGTTAACAGAAACTAACTTAGATAACTACTCATGTCTTTGCTGTGTTCAACACCAGGCTTCTAAAAAGAAATTAGATAAGGAACAACATATGTTTGATGAATAAGTTTTATGTGTTCCTGCAGTCTATTCAGGCTAGCAAAAATGGACTTGAAGATGTATATCTAGGTTCCTTGTCTTCGCTAATTCTGTTAAGCTTTAACTATTTGGATAAACTGAATACTGCAAGAAATGGATATTCTGTAAAGGCATACCATGTTAAGACTAGAAATTTACTTTTTACTATTCCTCTATTTAAAAGAACTTTATTTCAGTTCTTAGTAATCAAACACCTACATCTCATAGAAAAGAAAATGTTTCAGTTTTTTTTTTAAGTTTCTGTAAGTTGTAATACTTCTGAGGGGGTAATTTAAAGTTTATGAATGCAATCCCAGGAAGTTATTTAAGATATGTGAAAATGAGGACATCAAAGTTCAAAATTTAATGTCACTCAATAGAATTCTGGTAAGTTATTATTCTAGTGCTGGCAATAGAAATATTATCCTAGTCATAGACTCAGTTTTTAAATTTCCTTTGGTTGTTTTCTAAATATAGACTTTAAAGTGCTTCTCACTGTACTGAAAACATCTCTGTCCAATTTATAGATATACAGCCCTCTGGACAGTGTCGGATCCCAAAGAAATCTGGGACAAATGGCTAACTGATGTGCCTATTAGTATGCCAGAGCAGAGGCTGGCAACCAGGCTCACTCAGCACCTGTGGCTCCTCTCTGCTCTTCTCACGCAGCCCCTACCCTAAACCTCTCCATTGCAGGGCCGTCCCTTCCCTTCCCCGGCTTCTCATTCCTATACAACCCTGCCATTTTTCAGTCATATGTTCTCTTGGTTCTCATGGACTCTCTCTCTCTCTCTTTCTCTCTCTCTCTCTCTCTCTCTCTCTCTCTCTCTCTCTCTCTCTCTCCATATATATATAATCTCGGACCTCACTCCTCTTTACTCTTCCTCTCTCCCTCCCTACTTTCTCTCATGGCCCAGTATGCTGGCTGTATTCAGTCTAGTTCTTTCTCTCCATGCTCTGGATTCTCTCAGATGTCTCTGGCTTTATTTCCCCTCATATCTACAATAAAAATTTCCTCAACCACATCTTGGAGTGGCCATGCACTCCCTTTCATTCACAGAGCTGAGCAACCTGCCTGACTCCATTTTGAAGGCAGAAGCCATTACGCTGTGTTGTTAAAAATAAGTTTTCTATTTACTGACAGGGCTGAGTTGGTGTTTTTAAGTCTGTTTCCGGGAACCTGACCTTCCCCAACCCATGACCACTTGTTTTTTGAGAAGACTCTTACCCTCTTTAATCATCCTCCCTAATCACATGGTGACCACATGATGTTTTCTGAGATTTTTGTCTACAATTCCTTATTGCCCAATTGTCTCTCTTTTGTAAACCTGCTTTGCAACTTCTTGTGATTTTCTTCCTTAGAAGGAGCCCAAGAAACAGATTGGGGCTGCTCTCTTTAACCCAACTTACAAGGCAGTCCACTGGCCAGCTCTTGGGTGCATTCCAATAAAAAACAAGCGTGCTTCAAATTTGGTTCAAATTGTGGTAGTGATCTTCTTGTCACAGGTGGGAAGGAGTACTCATGCTGTTATCCCAGCAATCCTTTGGGTCCTCAAACTCTTCTTCCCTTGCGTTCCCTTTCATGCCTTGAAATTTCTGTCTTATTACAGATGAATGTTTATGCTTATATCATGTTGATAACTTCTCAGGCTTTGTTTTGCTATGGCTCAAAGGCATGATTCTACTCCAGCTGTTCACAGACTCTTGTTAACTGATTTTTCTACAATGCAGATTTCAGAGCAGATTAAAACAGACAATGGTCCTGCAGATATATCTAAAATTTGTATTTTTCTGTAAAATTTTAAAAATTTATGAAAGCTTCAGGGTTTCACAACTTGGATCCATCTGTCACAGGTCAAATGGATTCAAGGTTCCCTTGCCTGTTAAGCACTCCTGTCAGTCAACAGCTTAAGTTTTCCCACCTACTGCCTATCCCTGGATGGACTCTTTCCTTCCCCTGGTCTTGAGAATCCTTTCCTCCAAGCACCACCCTCCCCTCCCAACACACACACACACACACACACACAAAAAAAAAAAAAAACACCAGGACCATAAAACAAGCCTAGAAATATGAGAGCCAAAGTTACACTTTAAATTTTAATTACTATGCCTTAGAGATCCATGAAATAAAAATGTCTCTGATATGCAAACCCCTTGCCCAGGGACAGATAGTTCCTGAAATGCTGGAGGCTGTTGTTTATGGGAAATAAGTCACATGTTTTTCACTCCCCTCTAAACAAGTTTGTTTGACCCATCTACAACAAATGTGCTTGACTACATGTAGACAGGAGGTTCACAGGCAGGAAATACATCAGGATATACACTTATCGCTGATTGGATGTAGGCTGGAGATATGTCAGGATGTATCCCTGCCCCTGATTGGATCTGATGGGAAATGCAATGAATTATGGGTTTTCCTTCTTAAGCCACTAGAAACCATGACTTGGGGTCATTTCCTAGAAACCTAGGTATGGACTTCACCAGTATTTAATTAAAGCTTGCTTCAAATTTGGCTTTAAACAGTGGTAGTAGTCGTATCCTTGATAGGTGAGATTAATAGAAGTTTTAAGTGTACTCCCAAGATAAAGTTTTTCTCCTAAGCTCCTTAACTTTACTTTCTGTCCCTTAACTACATCTGTCTCAGCAGCTATGAACCCAGCTGACAGAGCCCATCTAAGAATCAACCATAGCCCTGTAATTTCTTGAAAACACCTTACAAGCCCCAGGTCATTCTGCAGAGCCAGCAAACCCCAGATGTCCTGAAACCTGACATGAAACAGTTCTGCCTTCGGGGGATGATTCCAAGGCTCTCCTGTGGTCCCCTGTATTAGTCAGGGTTCTCTAGAGTCACAGAACTTATGGAATGAATCTCTGTCTCTGTCTCTCTCTCTGTCATATATATATATATATATATATATATATATATATATATATATATATATATGTATATACAAATTGACAGCCAAGAATAGCCATCACATCTCCTTGGGCCCCTAGTTCTTATCCCTACTTACCCCACTGGTATCTATTCTCATAATAATGTGATTGCTCCCTCTCTTTTCAGGTTCTTTCAGGTAGAATTATCCAACAGTCAGTAAAACAGATACTTCTGGTGGAATTTCCTCAAGTTTCCTACCACCAGCTCGAGCTCCTGCTTTGAACCAGCATTCCAGATGCCCCTTTTCTCAAACCCCCATCAGCAGGAAGTAGCCAGAGGACTCATCACTCCCTGTCATTAACAGAAGACTGAAATGATATGTCCAAAACATCCCCTCCCCAAATGTCAGTGCTAGTAACAGTTTCCTAAACAGAAGAACTTTGGACAGGTAAATAGAAGGATTGTTATCAGATAAACAAGCCTAAAAGTGATTTTTGTTTACCAGAAAAGCAGATCTCCTAAGGTGGTTCCCATTTGGCAAGAACAACCCTTATCCTCCAGGAACCTCACTTAACCTTCCTCACTTAACCTTCTCTCAAAGGTCAGCTACCACAAGCAAGAGCAACTAGTTCCCAGTCATTCACCCACCTAACTCCCAATCACACACCTAGCTCCCAGTCAATCAGACACCTAACTCCCAGTCAATCACACACTTAGCTCCCAGTCAATCACACACTTACCTCCCATTCAATCACACACCTAGCTCCCAATCAATCATACACCTAAATCCCAGTCAATCACACACTTAGCTCCTAGTCAATCACACACTTACCTCCCATTCAATCACACACCTAGCTCCCAATCAATCCTACACCTAAATCCTAGTCAATCACACACCTAACTCCCAGTCAATCACACACCTAACTCCCATTCAATCACACACCTAACTGCCATTCAATCACACACCTAACTCCTAATCACACACCTAGCTCCCAGTTAATCACACACCTAGCACCTAGTCAATTATACATGGTTGTGTTTATCTAAATGGTTATCTATGGTTTTACCAATAAAGACTGGAGAGTGAGATGCTGGGGTGAAAACCTGCTAGTTCAGAGAGGCCAAGTTACAACCAGCTAAACTTCCTCCTTCACTGGCATCTGACAAAGAGAGTGTTTCTTTTCTGTTCCCAAACCAAAAAGCACTGCCAAATTCAAAGTACCTCCCTTCTACTTCCTGTGCATTTCTCTATCCATCTTCCTGATTCCTTTTAACTCTCTATGGCTATTTCCTTCCAACTAGCTGTTGGCTCCACCTCCTGACCTCAGGTTTTTATTTAATTAACATAATGTTGAGGTTCACAGCGTGATCAAATATCCTCCACCAAAACACCTAGCTCCCAGCCAATACAGCCTGTATCAGCTCAGATTCCCACCCTGCCATTTTACTCTTCTCTCTCCACCCCAACACACACCTGCCTTGAGACATGTCCTTGGCAGTTTGATCCTCAATCAACTTTTCTTCCTATCCATGGAGCAGCCTGGTTTGGTAGTTTCTCTGTATCATTGTTTACACCCACATCCTCACATCCTTCAGAGTTTTATCTCTGACAACAGGCATAATGTTCTTCACATAGCAGAAGCTCAGCCAATGGTGTAAATGAACCCTTAGGACAGGAACAAGTCTCATAGGTACATTTAGATTCCTAGCAGTAGGCACACAGCAAAGTGGAGTTCACAAATATTTTTTAAAAAGCACATTAACTTGTTGTGGAGTACCTGAAGAGAAAAACTCCCAAGACTGAATAAGCATACAAAGTCTTGGACATTGTCTCAGGAAGAGTAGTGTGAAGTAGCTCCAACCTCCAGTTTGTTCTAGTTTTTAAAGTCATAAGCAGCATTTATGACATAGACAGAAAAGCAGCTGTGAACACCTGCAGCAAGCAGGCATTGTTTACAGAAGCAGAGAGATAGCAGTTAAGTGATTAAACAGTTCTCCTAACTTGTAAGTCAAGGACATGTTCTATAGGAATTTATGGCTGGTCCAGAGACCAGTTTACTCTAGGAATTTATGGCTAGTCTAAGTGACCAGAGACCAGTTTATACAACATACTTTTTAGCACTTGAAGTATTCATAGGAATACTTCAGCATAGTTTAGTAGCCCACTATAAGCTAATGAGTTTATTCTCTTTACAGGATTCTACAGTGAATAAAACAAGTTTCATATCAACACAAACCTTCTAGTGTGAGGAGAAAGGTTATTAACCCATATACAGAACAATCAATCAAATATCTCCTGCTGATTAAGAATGATGACCCGAGTTTGGAACCCCAGCACACATGTAAAAACCAGGTAGTATACATTTATAATTCTAGTGCTGGGGGAATGAAGATAGGAAAATCCTGGGGGTCTGGGAGTTAACTAGTCTTTTCAAAAGAAAAGGTTTCAGGCTCATGAGAGACCTTGCCTCAAAAGATAAATGAAATAGAGGAAAACACCTGATGTTGGCCTCTAGTTTGTACAAACACATACATTGGAGACTGTACCCAATAACACATGTGCTCACACCACAAATGCATAATCAATCAACTCTCATATCTATTATATAGATGCCTATAAAATGTCAGCAAAGTTCTAGGTAACTAAAAGCAAGCATGGACTTGAAAATGCTGAAGAACTCAAGAGTCTCCTAGGCCAGGGAAGAGCTAGTACAAAGGCCCTGCACATGAGTTTGGCAGGGCCAAAAGTTCAGAAGGAATTGTTGAGGAAGACAAGGTCTCCATCCTAGCTGCTCTAGTATGGAGACTGAAGAAACAGGTTATGACAAGGTCACAAGATGCAGTAACAGAAAAAGGTTTGTAACAAATGCAAACCCAAGTGTCAGGATGCCAAATCACAGAGGGAGAATCTAACTAAGCAAAGACTAGTGAAAGAAATGAAATACTGGCCACTCCTCATTAAAGTATAATTTAGCAAGATTAATGTGGGGTGTCTAACATCAGACATTATTTCTGGAGCCTGGATATAATAGCAAACATGACATCTGTCCTCATGGAACTTTTACATGTCTCTGTGTTATACATTTTATTTGTTATATTTTATATATTGATAAAGAAAATACAAGCAGAAAATTTAAAACTCCAGGAAAAACCAGACCAGAGGTTCTCAACTTGTGTATCACAACCCTTTTGACTAACCTCCATCTCTAAAACTATTAACATTATAATTTATAACAGTAGTAAAATTACAGCTATGAAGTAGCAACAAGAATAATTTTATAGCTGAGTGTCATCACAACATGAGAACTGTATTAAAGGGTAGCAGCATTAGGAAGGTTGAGAACCACTGGCCTAAATCATTTCAGCTGTGACAAGTGTCATTAAAGAACAAGTCTAGGATCATTTACCAAATACTCCCTAAGACCATCAACAGAACAGATATTAAGAGAAGTATTGGCCAGGCGGCAGTGGTGCCTTTAATCCCAGCACTCAGGAGGCAGTGACAGGTGGGTCTCTGTGAGTTCGAGGCCAGCCTGGTCTACAGAGCGAGATCCAGGACAGGCACCAAAAACTACACAGAGAAACCCTGTCTCAAGAGAGAGAGAGAGAGAGAGAGAGAGAGAGAGAGAGAGAGAGAGAGAGAGAGAGAGAGAGAGAGGTATTGATGTGTCAATGCAATGGGAGAGTTTTCTCTATTATGTTATCTATAGCGTCTTAATTTTTCTACAGTAAGACTATTCGTTGACTTATGAGATCAACTTTTAAAATGAATACACAAGAGTTAGTCATATTAACATTTTGGACCATAATGATAAAGCTGAAAGTTCTTTTGCCAAGGGAAAGATAAACAGGCATCAAACAGTCCTGTGAGATGCTTTGTGAAGAGTGACAGGGAGACTTTCAGCCATGTTTGGATATCTGTATCCTGACTGGAATAATTTAGCAAAAACAGTCACCTCTCTTCCTGGAAGCATGAAAAAGCACACTTTGTTATTTTTAACTTACTCCCCCTTCTCACAATTTAAGAGGAAAAACAATGTCATCAGTGAGGGAGCCATCACTAGGCACCTGTGGTCAGAGACAATTTGGCAGATGCGTCGCACACGGGCAGCAGGAAATGCTCGCAAACTCAGAGCATCTGTTCTGGGGAAATGACTGGATCTCTGCAAAATGGGGATCTTTATTTCAAGTTTCCTTGATCAAATCCATAACCAACTATTGATTGCCATAAAACCAGCTGTGGAAATAGGTCATTAACACATATTAAAATCGCTTCAGCAAAGCATTCTCACTACCATATTACTTTCAGACAAGCCTTCCAAGCTAATTCACAACAGTGAGGAGTCAAGTGCAGGGTATGAGGACTAGCTCATCATTTCCTTAAAACATGCAGTCTGCTGTGAACAGCATAGGACATCCGAAGGGAGAACATAAAGACTGTTCAAAAGCAGGAAGACACATTCTACCAACCTCTTAAATACTTCCCCATCCTCTACTCCACCACACAAAAGCAGAAGTGATATTATGTGTCCACTCTGTTAATGAATATGTACATTTCTAGAGGGAAAAATGAATATAAACCACCACATATAATATAACGTGTGTGTGTGTGTGTGTGTGTGTGTGTGTGTGTGTGTGTGTGTGTGTGTGTGTTGGGGATGAAGGCTGGGGAAAATTAACTTTCAACCAAAAGTGTTAAACTGGTTTCTCAAACCCAGGTTTCAATAAACTTTAAATTAATTTTTTCCCACAACTCTCTCTTATTTCCTGCTTCGTATACTAGAACCTCAATTTCTTAAATTATTCGGAACAGCATTTATTGATAGTCATTAGAGGCAGGCAGCTCTTGCTCTTTTCCCAGGCTTCCTTTTCTTTCTTCCAGAGGAAAAACAAAAGCAACAAGGCGAGCTCTTTCAGAATGGGAGGTTCCCATCATGCCACGCTGATGTAAACGCCGGGAGCAAACTGATTGGCTGCCTCAGAACTGGCCATGCTCTGTTCACACGTGGAGCAGCAATCAAGGGACTAAATCACACCAGACCCTGAGCTGTCTCCACAAAGGCAACCATAGGCAGCATTCAAGAGCTGACAAAGCATCCCCGAAAGATGGAAGAAAGGAGCCCCTGTGGCTGCTGGGAGGAGGCTTCCGAGTTCTCTAGCCAGCCTGCGCATTGTGCAGACCACTGAGGGAGCATTGCTGATGCAATTCCATCCCAAGCTCACATCTGGAAGAAGCTGCCTGTTCACGAACAGGAAGGGAGAGGAGAGTGTCACCGTAAGAACAAACAAGGGAAGGCACACTAATAAGAAATAAAACGCAGTTTATGTGGTAACACCAGGACTGATCTTAGCTGCTCCAGTTAAGCTATCCAGTGAGCTCAGCTGATCATTCCTGTCAATGCAAAACCCACAGCTATCATCTTAAAGGGAATCAGAGACCGTTTATTCTGAAGCCATTTTGAGTGACTGTGGCCGGGAAACCCAGATCTCAAATTCCATGTTCCAACATGGAAGCAGTTTTACAAAGTTTTTTTAGAGTTTTACAGAACAAAGAAAGTCATAAATCGAGGCAAGTTTAAAATTCATTGATAAGACATCAGAGAGGGGGGTTACAGCAAAACAGAGGAAGCTTTTTATAGGCTCCAAATGCTTTCTGATGCTACTTACTGCCTTTGGATTGGTAGAAGGCAGTAAGTGGTAGTCTGCTAAATCAATAGATTGCTAAAGTTCTTAGCTGTTAGTCACAAGATGTTAGTTTCCACACAAGAGATGGGCAAGGAATGGCTGTTCCAGATGGCTGGAACTGGCCCAGGCCAAAGTGATTAGCCTCTGGACCTGCGATATTCTGTTCTCTTCACAGTATTGAAATTCTAATCAGGCAATCAGTCTCTGCAGACACAGCTTCTTTTCAGGAGTTTTCATTCACACTCCCAAGCAGGAGTTGTGTGAATTGCCTGTGCTTTGCATGCTGTTTATTTTCAACAGAAGCATCAAAAGGGCCCTTCCTTCCTTCCCTCTCTCTCCCTTCCTTCCTTCTTTCCTTCCACCCAACTATTTTGTTTATTGATTGATTGATTATTTTGAGATAGGATGCCCATGAGTAGCCCAGAATGGCCTCCAAAACTGCAATTCTTCTGCCTCAATTTCCTAGGTTCTGGGATCACAGGCTTACACCACCATGCTCAACAGTCATTTATTTTTTTCCTTTAATAGTTTTTTTTTAACATTTATTTATTTATTGGTGGAAAGCATGTCATTGTGTACATGTGGAAGTCAAAGGACAACTTGCTGGAGCTGGTTTTCTCCTTCCACCATGTGGGTTCTAGGGATCAAACGCAGATCCTTGGAACTGATGCCGAGCACCTTTACTCACTGAACCGTCACAGTCATTTCTGGACATTGCAAATGCCTTTTGCTTGGAAACATTTTTTTAAAGTTATAGCAATGATGAAAGATCATCATATAATAGCTAAAATATATACCCACTGCTACAAATCAGTTCCTCCTTGACATAAATGGTTAGTAAATACTTATCGGTTATATAAAAACATATTGCTAGTGATCTCATAACTAGGTTATGATATAAGAAACATACTGGCTTTATAATGTAGACCTGAGATCACCAGCATTTATCTTTGTTTCAATAAATCTTATCTAGGAATTTGGCCACCTGTCTTTTCCTTTTGTTCCCCCTCCTTTTTCTCCTCCTTCCTTTGTGTGTATGTGTGTGTGTGTGTGTATGTGTGTGTGTGTGTGTGTGTGTGTGTGTGTGTGTGTGTATGCTAAGTACTGCACCCAGGCCCTCACAAACACTAGACAACTGCTCTATACCCCCAGCCAACCTTCCCTCTTAAGACTTCAACAATACCAACTTCTATCTTTTTGGTGGTGTCAGACATTTTGTAAAAGACCAACAATACAGAATTCTATCAGATCTTTAAATAGGGACTTGCTTACTCCCAATTTGATAGCATAGTATACAAATGCCAATTTCCTTCTGAGTAAGTTGGAGCCTACTAACATTTGAATGAAAGATATGTAGAGTTTAGAATTGCTTTAATGTGGGGAAAAAACCTAAGAAATTGGTTCATCCGTGCAGAAATTTGCTATATTTGTTTTGTTCTTCAACAGTATTTACTTTTATGCCAGATATTATTTTATAGATGGAGTCTCGTGGTCCAGTGACTAAAATACAGCAGAAGCAGGATGGGCACAAAGATCTGTGGTAGAGCACTTGTCTAGTATGCACAGGGCTCTGGGTAGAGTAACAACAAAAGGAAAACCATATAAACAAAGGAAAGTTTCTGAAGGTAAGACTTGAACCCTGAACCCTTGTCATTCAAATCCAGAAAGTAGATTTTTTTATGTGTATGAGCGTTTCAGTTATACATATATCTGTGCTCCACATATGTACCTACTATCTGCAGAGTGCAAAAGAGGTCATCAGATCCCGTGGAACTGGTGTGACAGATGGCTGTGAGCAGCCATATTGGGTGCTAGCAATCAAACTTAGATCCTCCGAAAGAGCAGCCAGTGGTCTTAACTACTGAGCCCTCTCTCCAACCAAGAAGTTATGCTCTTCACTCTAAGACTAGTCAGCCATGTGTGTTTAGTGTGTCTGAAATCACCTTTCAATTCCATTCAAGGAGTTTTGACAGTTTTGGATATTCCTTTATAATTTAAACTGCCAGTTTGTAAACTTACAAAAAGAAATATGAACATTAAACACATTGAACTATTGTAGCTAGTCTGTCATTTCAGCTACCTAGGAAGTCCAAATGTTTGATATGAAAAGAATTAAAGCAAAAGAATCAGCTGTGTGATTCCAAGGTGTAGCAGTAGCAGGCTCCAGTACACTAACCGCCTTTCTCCATCAAGGTACACCAAGCCTATGGTAATCTGGGTTTGTCTAAGAGAGGGCCTTGAAATGCGAAAATTAAATTAAGCATGGTAGCACATGTCTATAATCCCAGTGCTTGGGAGTCTGGATTAAGAAGATCACTGCAAACTCAAGACCAGTTTCCGTTCCTGACCAGTCTACACTGTAGGTAGACCTTGTCTCATTTGGAAAAAAAGAAAAAAGAAGAGAAAAGTCAGAGTATACTCTGGCGATATGGAGATGGCTCAGTGAATAAAGCGTTTGCTGTGAAATCATGTGGAGACCTGAGTTTGGATGCCTAGAATCTGAATGAAGTCAGACTTGGTCGTGTACATCTGCAATCTCGGTGATAGGAGGTAGAGACAGGAAAGTTCCAGAAAGCTCACGGCTAACCTGGCTTACACAGCAGTGAACAAGGAGGTTCCCGTTTCTAAGCAGGTTAGAAGACAAGAACCAAGACCCAAGGTTGTGTGCCCACAGTCTCTCACACACAAACATGTATTTTACACACAATACTTAATGTACACATACAGATATATATTTTTTAATTAATCACTAGTTTGAGACAGCTTATCTCACATTCTATCTTCTTTTTATAAAAAGTCCTAGGTCATCGTATCACCAAAGAAGGTAGGCTATATATTCAGGTTTGGCATATTGATAAAGATGATAGGTAAGAAATAAGGTAAGTTGGGGTTGGGGATTTAGCTCAGTGGTAGAGCGCTTGCCTAGCAAGCTCAAGGCCCTGAGTTCGGTCCTCAGCTCCAGAAAAAAAGAAAAAAAAAAGAAAGAAGGTAAGTTAAGAACAAACTAGAATGGTTTTTCAAGTGGTACAGAATATAATTTTAAGTACTCTAATTTCAAAATTACATATAGTTCAACTGGATTGAGTTAAATGGCTTTAACGTCCATGATTTTGAAAGAGCAGGAAAATAACAAAATAATGGTAGAAGCAGAAGCTAAACTGCAGACAGTGATCAACTCTATTCCAGAAGAGTGTGTGTGACACCATCGTTTGACTAAATGTACAGCTAAATGGTCTGGGCATAAGAGGTCTAGGGTTGGGAGTGGGGAGCTAATCAGGACACATAATCTGTATACTCTCTATCACATGACCTAATATAATCATCAGGTGCAAACAATCTTCTAGTTTATGCATAAAATTGAAATGAATATTCTAGTTCAATCCAGGCTAGTCTCATCTCTTAACCGTTCTTAGATATCACTGTTAGTATCAAATGCTTGATTCCGATAATTGTATTATAAGATGGCATTGTTATCTCCAATCATATGGTTGAAAGTCTTCAAAAAATGGTAACAGTGTAGACAAGAGAGATAGCTGAGCTCAATAGTTAAGAGCACTGGCCGCTCTTCCAGAGGACACAGGTTCAATTCTCAGCAACACGTGGCAGCTCACAAGTATCTGTAACTCCCATTCTGGAGGATTGATTCCCTTTTCTGGCCTTCATGGGAACTGCATGCATGTGATGTACACACACACCCATGAGGGCAAAACACCCATAAACATGAAAGAAAAACAAATGAAATTGCAAACACAAACGATAACCATCATTGTTTGATAAAGTATATCAATATCACAAGCTTTGCATGTGAAGTTGTAACAATGATATGGAATATTGTATTGCTAGTGAGTATCAAGTCTTAAACATTTTTGTAGCTTTTAATCTATTAATTTTCACCTCTCAAAATTAATGTTAGGAAAATAATTAAAATATGCTAGATGGTTGACATTTAAGAACATCTCACAGAACATTAGTTATAGAAGAAAATGTTAGAAATGACCTCGATTTCTAGGTGCCTTTGACTCTGGTGCCAATGACTACCCACGTTTCAAGGACATTCACTCTCAGACTCCCTCAAGACCTTGTGACTTCTTTTCCCAGCCTATTCAGCTAGGTTCATCTTTGTGATCTGGCTCCTTCATAAGACCCTGTATCTCCTGCTGTGCCTAAGTCAGCTCCTCTCCAGATTCCCACAGCAACTCAGATTTGCGTCTCTCTCCTCAAAATAACTTGCTGTGCAATCTGTTTTCAATCTCCAATCCCTCAGATGCCTTCCCTTCAGCTATGATTTGAATATGGCTTGTCCCTTTCAAAGTCAACTTGAGATTGATTGCCATTGCAACAGCATGAGCGGAACCTGTAAGAGGCATTTGATGTCTGTCTCAGGCTACTGAGCTATGTATTTCCACAGTGACTTCTCACTCTGTAAATTGTGGATTACTGACCAGAAGGCTAGTCTTAGAAAGGCCACTCCTCATGGATTAGTTCTTCCAATGCATCTCTAGCTCTTCTATGTTCAGCCATGTGTGACACAGCAGCATCAGATCCTGAGTATCAGCCAATCAGATTTGGCTACCTATCCTGGAACTTCTGCTTTGACAATCATAATCAAAAATGCAAAACAAAACAAACAAAAGACCCAACCTTAATGAATTACCCAACCTCAGGTATTTTGTTAAAACAATAGAAAGTAGACTATGAAGGTACTCCCCCCACACTATTTAGAAAGGAACAAATCCAAACCCATTTCTCAACCCTAAATCTGCAATTACTCAAGGAAGAGGGACTTGTCCCTAGGAATCTGTAGTGTTGGCTGTTCCAATACTAGGAGTTAAGGAACCCTCTGCCTGGGGCAGAAGCCTCAATAGGGAGATTGGGTACAAGTCACAATATATGAACTGTTGTGGGGACACATAACCTTATCTAAACTATGAGGTGGCCCTTTTTGTCCTCCATAGTGAACCATGAAAAACCAAATTCCACTTCCTCAGGGTCATCAATAGGAGCTAGTGTTCCTCTCCTCCAAAGTAAGCCATGACATTTAGAAACATCAACTTCTCCTTGTCCCGTCTACTATGTTTCATCCTGAGGGGTCCTATCCATGCCCAGAAGATAGAGAACACTGTGCAGGGAGATCAAGCATTCTCTAACTGGATAGTCCTGGTTTCCCTCTTGGTCTCTTACCATAATGTCCTGCCTCTTTGCTCAATCACGTTTACTCTTATCTGCCCATGCTTTGTTTTAACCAAGCATATAAACAGGCAACATTGCTTGAGTCCTTATTTTTGAAGGCTTCTGAAAATTTTTGATTAAGTAGATGTGTTCTTCTCCTTTCACTGTGAGCCTGTCTTTTGTTATAGGAAATCAACCGTGACTCTGATTCTTACCATACCTTTGTACTCCTACACCCTCCCACACATGAAGTTGACATAGAAAGTTACTCTTCTAAATTTAACTAACTGCAAAACATGAATTCTGGTCTATACTCAATTTGATGTTGTAATATAGAAAAGATTTTCCTAGATTCTCTTAGATCCCTGAATGAGACTGAACATAAAACTGATGAAGATTGGTTAGGAAAAAAAGCTTACATTTTTACTTTGTCATGAAAGAAATGGGGACTCATGTAAGCAGTTACTCTTGATAGTTAATAATTTGAAAACTTGCCACTTTTGAATGACTAGGCTGAAATATGCACAATTGATATAAAAATCCGTTACTTTCTATTGGCTTTTGTCAAAGAATCCAGGATTCTTTCACTGCACCTTCTGAAGCCAATAAGTTATTTTTGGCCTATGACATACTGCTCCAGTTTTATCTCGGTTGTTCTAACAAACCCTATGATCAAAAGCAAGGGGTTTATTTCATGTCATAGGTTATGGTCTGTCATTGAGGGAAGCCAAGGCAGAAACTCAAGGCAGTATTTGGAAGCAACGCTGTAGTGGTATTTGCTCCACCCACGACCTTGGGCTCTATGGTCAAAAGGAAGCGGTGCTTGTAGAGAGGAGAGAGGCTCTTAAACTCTGAGCCATCTCTCTCCTCTTTAATTTTGTCTTGCTCCCAGACTCAACTTCAGCTATAGACTAGGGATGGTGATGCCCACAGTGGGGCTGGGTCCTTCTAGATTAATTAGCAATCAAAAGAAAAAGAAGAAGAAAGAAGAAGAGGAAGAAGGAGGAGAAGGAGGATAATACTGTCTTAGTTCGGGTTTTTTATTGCTGCAACAAAACACCATCACCAAAAAGCAAATTGGAGACAAAGGGATTTATTTGGCTTATACCATCCACATTGCTGTTCATCATTGAAGGAAGTCAGGACAAGAACTCAAATGGGGTGAGAACTTAGAGGCAGGAACTGATGCAGAGGCCATCAGAGGAATGGTGCTGCTTACTAGCTTGCTTCCCATGGCTTATTCAGCCTGCTTTCTTATAGAACCCAGGCATGGTGCCCACCATGGGCTGGACCTCCCCCATGGATCACTAACTAATGAAATGCCTTACAGGTGGATTTTATGAAGGCATTTCCTCAACTGAGGCTCCTTCCTCTCTGGTAACTCTAGCCTGTGTCAAGTTGACACAAAACGAGCCCAATCAGATGGAGGCAATTACCCAGACTCTCTCTTCCCAAGAGTATCAAGTTGATAACCAAGATTAGCCATCACACAAAAACAGCCAATGGGGTTCCATATTGGGTACCAGAAACTGGTAAAGGAAAAATATTTCTGTCCTCACCTATCACTAGGTTCAATAGAAAACGTATTAACAAGAGAAAAACATACAGATTTATTTAAAATGTTTCCCATGACATGGAGCTGTAGCATGAATCTTAACAGGTCTTATTAATAAAATCAAACCTGAAGCCAAGTATTGGGGTGAACACTGGAAGATCAGAGAGACAGAACAAGCCACAGCTAACCTCACCTGGCCAACTTCTCAGCTGGTCTTGTTTCCTCAGACTGGAAGCCTCTGTGTCCCCGTATCCGAATGGCTCTCAGCTGAACTGTGCTGCTAGAAGCCTGAAAGCTTAACCAGCCAAATGCTTCTAGTTTCTGGTCCTCACGCCTTATATACCTTTCTGCTTTCTACTACCACTCCCTGGGATTAAAGGCTCACTTTCTGGGATTAAAGGTGTGTGTCACCATGCCTTGCGGTTTCCAATGTGGCCTTGAACTCACATAGATCCAGAGGGATTTCTGTCTCTGGAGTGCTAGGATTAAAGGTGTGAGTGCCACTATTTTCTAGCCTTTGTATCTAGTGGCTGTTCTGTCTCTGACCCCAGATAAGTTTATTAGGGTATACAATATTTTGGGGAACACAATACCACCACATGGCACATTAAAAAAAGAAACAAGTTAAGCCTGTGAAATTCTTGTAGTCAGTTTTAAGAAAATTGCAGAAATAGAATTAGACAAAAGGGACATAGTATAATAATAAATTGGAAAAACTTAGCAAGACCTCCTTCAGATCATCCCCATGATCTGTGTCTTTGGAGATAAGAGCTCTCCTCTGAGTGTAGAGAGGGGACTTCTGGTGTGAGGTTTTGTGTCTCACATCTCCCCTGCATTAGGGAGGAACAAGGGTGAAGATGACTGTGGCCTCCAGGCTTCTGTTATTTTCTCCATGTGAAAGTATAGAGGGGAGCATGTCCTAAACCATAACAACATTTTAAAATAAATCTGTGAGGGAAAAAAAAACAAACCCTCTTGTAAATGTATATGAAGTTCAGTTGATCTGTAACTTGTCAACTGGGCTAGCCTGAACTATTTTCCTGGTAATCCTTTTTCCTGTAGGTCTCCTATGAGGGCATGCCACTCTGGTTGCTCTTGTGCAGACGGAAGGACAGCGATGACATAATGTCTCCTTCTAGTTCATGCAGGGTTGCTGCTCTGCTGGCTCACCTCATTGGCACAGATCTACAGTCCAGTTCATAGCTGGCTGTTCCACTGTTGCTAGATCCTGTTCAGCTACTCCAGTCCCTGGGACCGGCATGCATTTTGCTTTATGATAATATATATCAGCTTTTCCTGCAGGACTTCTCTGCCACTGAGCTTGGGGGCAACACTAACTGACCTGAATTTATCTGTCCTTGCCTAAGCTCATGGTTGAGGGATTCATCATTTTCTATTACTTCTAATTTTACATTCACTTGTGGACATCAGCACCAAATACAGAAGCATCTGCCTCACATGGAGATTGCTGAACAGAATTCCAAAACTCAAAGCAATATAGTTTCTTTGATTTACCAAAATAGGCACAGGAGAATACAGACATAGAGGTGGATGGAATGATAGATGTCTCAGTCCTTCTACATTTTTGTGTAGAACTGTGAACCCCATAATGAACTGAAACCATTATTGATGTTTTAAAACTTTTTATTGATTCTTGGTGGATTTCACATCACGCATCCTAATCCCATTCATCTCCCTATCCCTTGGTATCCACCCTCTGCCCTTGCAACCTGCCTCCCAAAATAAAATAAAATATAATTTAAAAGAAAAAATTATATCTCATTGTGGAAGCTGTAGTGTGACCTAGTGAGTCACACAGTGTACACTTTAGTTTATACATTTTTACTTGCAAGTGTTCATTGCAATGAGTCATCGGTCTTGTTCGATGTCCTGACTTCTGCTACCCTACCAATACTGGGCCCTCACTGGGCCTCCCCTTGTGTATCCTGTTGTTGTCTTTTGTCATGGAGATCCTGCAGCTTTGGACCTCAGGCTTACACACACACACACACACACACACACACACACACACACACACACACACGATCTGTATACACATATGCACACACATGAGCATGTAGACACAAAGGAGATTTACAGTTTCTTCTACTTGCCCAGGGCAAGCAGCACCAGGAGGATGCGTGGGTGTCCTTCACTCACCTGGACCTCCACTACTGATTTTTGAAGTGGCATTGGAATAGTTTACAGGTAGAATGATTCCTGAAGGCCCAAAGTCTTGGTTTCTAGCTCAGTGCTGTAGGTAGGTAGTAAAACTTTAAGAGGCAGAGCTTGGGGTGGGGGAGGCCAGTATGCTATTGGAAGCCTGACTTCACAAAGCATTATTGGAACCTTCCCTTTTGCTTACCAGGCATCAGGTGAACTGCTTGCTCTAGTGTGCACTTCTACTCCGATATACTTCCTTTCCACGGGCCCAAAAGCTACAGGACTCATAACATGAATCTTAAAATGTCTTATTAATAAAAAGTACCCAGAGCCACTTATTGGGGTGAACACTGAAAGATCAGAGAAACAGAACAAGCCACATCCAACCTCACCTCGCCAATTCCTCACCCAATCCTGTTTCCTCAGACTGAAAGCCTCTGAGTCCTCATCCGAATGGATCTCAGCTGAACTGCTGCTAAAAGCCTAAAAGCTTAAACAGACCTCTAGTTCCTGTCCCTCATGCCTTACATATCTTTCTGCTTCCTGCCATCACTTCCTGGGATTCAAAGCATGTGTCTTTCCCAAGCAAGGCATGAGATCTCAAGTGCTGGGATTAAAGGTGTATGTCACCATGTCTGGTTGTTTCTAGTGTGGCTTTGAACTCACAGAGATCCAGATGGACCTCTGCCTGCAGAAGGCTAGGATGAAAGGTGTGTGTGTGTGTGTGTGTGTGTGTGTGTGTGTGTGTGTGTGTCCGTCCCACCATTTTCTGGTCTCTATGTCTGTCTAGTGGCTGTTCTGTTCTCTGACCCCAGATAAGTTTATTAGGGTGCACAATATATTGGGAGACACAATATCACAAGAACTAACCAATGGTGGATAGGAACTGCTACAACTGTGAATCAAAATGGACTTCCTCTTCTTATATGTTGATTGTTTCTTTTATTTGTTATAGTAATTACAAGCAATAATTACAATAAATCTCATTTGTGTGTCTACATGTTCATGTGTGTGCACACATACGCATATAGGTACATATGTGTATATAGATTGTATCTGTGTGTCTGTGCACATTCACACATGTGTACACACTTGTGGAAGCCTGAGAGCCATGTCAGGGTTGTTCTTCACTTAATTTTTTGAGACAGGGTTTCTCAGT